>NW_026511003.1:0-17500 GCF_027579735.1 Bombina bombina | reverse complement strand
GATTTTGTAGAGGTATGGAAGGAGTTATTGAATGCAAACTCGGCAAAGGGTAGTAACTCTACCAAATTATCTTGTCTAGCGGTTATGAAACATCTTAAGTATTGTTCTATCCATTGGTTTGTTCTTTCAGTTTGGCCGTTAGTTTGTGGATGGAAAGATGTGCTTAATCTCCTCGAAACACCTAATGCTTGACATAGTTGTTTCCAGAATTTGGAAGTAAACTGAGTACCTCTATCAGAGGTTATAGTTTCAGGTATTCCATGTAATTTGAAGACATGATTTATTAGAAGTTTCACAGTTTCAGCCGAAGTGGGCAATTTATGGAATGGAATAAAATGAGCCATTTTACTAAAAAGATCCACCACTACCAGAATAGTGTTGTTTCTACTGGAGAGTGGCAAATCGACTATGAAATCCAAGGCTATATCAGTCCAAGGACGGTTCGGAGTCGGCAGTGGAATAAGTTCCCCAGTGGGTGAGGTGTTGGGTGTTTTGGAGACAGTGCAAATTTTACAAGTCTTTACAAATTCTAAGACATCATGTGATAGGGTAGGCCACCAGAAGTATCTCTTTACTAATTCTTGTGTTTTGGTGATTCCTGGATGACCTACCAAAGCCAAGTCATGGAGAGAGCTTAATACGGGTTGACGGAGAGAATAAGGTACATAGATTTGTTCTTCATGGTACAATAAGCCATCAGGACGCAGGGAAAGCTCATTAATGGGTTTGGTGCTATCCAGGTTTTGTTCTTTTATGAAGTCTTGTGTTTGATCCGTTGTCAGAGCTAAAATTTTCTCAGCAGGTATGAGAGAATCTTCTTCTGGAGTAGTTAATGGATTTTCTAAGTGTCGTGAAAGGGCATCGGCCTTTTTCTGTTTTTGTGCTGGTCTGTAAGTAACGAGAAAGTTGAATCTAGATAAGAATAAATTCCAGCGTACCTGTCGTGCGCTAAGAGTTCTGTTGGTTTTTAAGTATTCTAAATTTTTGTGGTCAGTGTAAATTAACACCGGCATCTGTGTACCCTCGAGTAAGTGTCTCCAGTGTTCCAAGGAGGCCTTAATAGCCAACAATTCTTTGTCACAGATGGCATAGTTCAACTCAGGGGGACTCAGAATTCTGGAGTAGAATGCAACAGGGTGTAGAGGGTCCATCGGAGTTAATCTCTGGGAGAGAATTGCACCAAGTGCATAATTAGAAGCATCTACCTCCAGTATATATTGTAAGTCAGGATTTGGATATTTCAGGATGGGAGCAGTAGTGAATGCCTTTTTAAGGAAATCAAAAACTTGTTGTGTAGTATCATTCCAGGTAAATCGTCCAACATTTTTAGTGAGATTAGTAAGAGGTCTAGTTAAGTGTGCAAAGTTCTTTATGAATTTCCTATAGAAATTAGCGAACCCCATAAAACGTTGTACATCTCTTTTTGTTTTAGGAGTTGGCCATTCTAGAATGGCGGTAACCTTGTTGTTTTCCATCTGAATACCTTCTGGGGAGATTTCATAGCCGAGAAATTTAATATGTTGAGTGTGGAAGATGCATTTTTCCAATTTAACATATAATGAATTCTCCCTAAGTCGTGATAAAATGATCTTAACATGTTTTATGTGTTCTTCGATAGTGGAGGAATAAATAAGGATGTCATCTAAATATATGATTACAAAGAGGTCTAACAAATCTTTGAAGATATCGTTTATGAAATACTGGAAAGTTGCAGGGGCGTTACAGAGACCAAACGGCATAACCGTGTATTCATAGAGGCCATATCGAGTACGGAATGCAGTCAACCATTCATGTCCTGACTTTATCCGTACCAAATTGTATGCACCCCTAAGATCTAATTTCGTGTAGTAAGTGGCACCTCTTAATCTATCTATGAGTTGGGGAATTAATGGTAATGGGTACCTATTCTTTATGGTACGTTTATTTAGTTCCCTATAGTCTATTATAGGTCTAAGGGAATGGTCCTTGTTGGTCACAAAGAATATACCTGCTGCTGCAGGTGATGTAGAGGGACGTATAAAACCTTTCTGAAGGTTTTCCTTTAAGTAAGTTTTAAGATGAATTAGTTCAGGTTCTGAGAGAGGGAATATATGACCGTATGGGATATCTACTCCTGGTAGTAAATCTATCGGACAATCATAGACCCTATGAGGGGGCAAAGTTTCTGATTCATTTTTATCAAAAACATCTGAGTAAGACCAATATTCTCTGGGCACAGTATCAGGGTCCATAACTAGTAAACTATCATGGTATAAACAGGTATCAGTACAGTACTGGGATTTAAAGAGAACAGTGGATGATGACCATGTTATATCAGGGTCATGTTTCTTTAGCCATTGAATACCTAGAATAAGAGGAAAGTGTGGTGATGGAATAACATCAAAAGAGACAAATTCAGTATGATGTGTCTGTGTAGTGACTCTCAAGGGTATAGTGTGGTGGTGTATGGGTCCTGATGTTATTTCGTTACCATCTACAAAACGGAGGACACTAGGGTTTAACTTTTTGACAAGTGGTATTTTATTTTTTTGCACAAAGTGTTGGTCAATATAGTTGTGACTAGCCCCAGAGTCAAGGATTGCTTGAGATTCTATTCGGTGGTGTTCCCACTGTAACAGAATTGGTAGAGAACAATGATTAGTAAGCGTTTGTTTGGCTGACAAACAAGTTTGTATTATCTGTGGCTTACCATTCTTACGTAGAAGTTGGGTACAATCTCTGACGGAATGATCCAACCCCCCGCAATACATGCAGAGATCATTAGCTTTGCGTCTCAATTTTTCTTGTTGGGTTAATGGGCCTCTGATAAACCCGAGCTCCATGGGGACAGTAGTGGACTTAGTTGATGCTTTGTTTTGTATGGGTATTATAGTAGCTTGAGATAGCTTTAAAGGGGTGTCTGTGTGTTGTCTTTCAGAACGTCTTTCTCTTAAGCGTCTGTCCAGTGTGATGCTTAGGTCAATCAGTTG
Source organism: Bombina bombina (assembly GCF_027579735.1). NCBI lineage: Eukaryota > Metazoa > Chordata > Amphibia > Anura > Bombinatoridae > Bombina > Bombina bombina. Next base: position 14,531 of record NW_026511003.1, on the reverse strand, counting down.
ATCTAAAGTGTCAGGTAGGGGTTGTCTTGCAAGCTCATCCTTTAAAGGATCCGAGAGCCCTAAGCGAAATTGATTCCGCAGGGAGAGATCGTTCCACAACGTATCAGATGACCATTTTTTAAAATCTGTTATATACTCCTCAACTGGTCTCTTAGACTGGCGCAGAGAGCGCATAGCGGTTTCTGCTGATAATTGTTTGTAGGGGTCGTCATATAGCTGACCCATAGCCTTAAAGAATTGATCAAGGGAGTATAAGATGGGGTCATTATTCTCAAAAAACAAGTTTGCCCAAATTCGGGGTTCTCCCTTTAAGTAGGAGATAGTGGTAAGGACCTTTAAATTATCAGTGGAATAGGTCTTTGGTTTTAATTGAAAATACAGGTAACAGGAGTTTTTAAATTCTCTAAATTCATGTCTATGACCAGAGAAATACTGAGGGGGGGATGGTTGGGGCTCATATGCACTGAATGTTAGTTTTAAAGATTCAGTCTTTTCGTCAATATATTTTTTAAGGGTGGTATTTTCTAGCTGTAAAGCAGTCATGCCTTTAGTCAAGTTGTCTACTGTTTGTGTCAAGGCTTCCACATGGGATAACAAAGCTGCTGGATCCATTATAAGTGCTTAGAATTATTGTCACAAATTAATTCTGCTTTTCCTAAAAAGGCAGAAAAAGAACAAGAAAATACATTCTGAACCACAACTGCAGCTTAAGAAATATTTATGAATGTAGTTAGGCAGATATCAATAACATATATGTAACAAGGGCGCAACTGTTGTTTGATATGGAATATGATATCTGTCTGTCAGTTAATCTAGGGTTAAATCTGAAACTGCAGCTAAGCAACCAGTGTGAGAATGCTAAGTGCAGTTCCATGTACCAAAAGCAAAGATAAAGTATAGACAATGAAAGTTGTAGAAGTAAAGAATTTTAGCAAGTGAGATTTATGTCAGTTGGATTAACAGATGTGTGATCACTTCTAGCGGTAAACTTAAACTGTAATACTCAGCAGGTTATGTCATATAATATCAGTGTCTTAGTAAGTTCGTCTTATTTACTTGGTTTGAATTCCAATTATGTTAGACTTTTCAGGGAAGGCTTTTGCAATGACATGTTTAGCTTTTAGTAGAAGTTCAGTACTGACTGAGGAATGCGATGATCAATAGAGGTAAGGATTAAAGTTGGAATCTTACCGAGTTGAAAGTTAGATAGTCGTTTTAGTAGGAATCTTCACTGAGAAGACGGAGGTCCGGTACCGGTAATTCCTTGTAGCAAAGTTAGTATTAGCTGGTATGAGTTCCGGTGGCGTGTGACGTCACAGCCGGCTTGGCTTGAGCAGAGATCCTGTGTCAGGTGCAGCAGCTGCTGAGGAGTGTGAGTCCTGAGTAGATTGGTAGCAGCACAAGACAGAATTCTAAGCAACTAACAATAGGTTAGTTGATCCTATATACCTTGTATGTGGGAGGGGTTAAGTAGATAGGTGCAAGGATGTTAGCAATAAAGGTTGCATAAAGAGTTAGGATAATATATAATCATGACACATATAGAATACTATGGAAGGGGGCGGAGCTAGCCAGCCTAGGAGATGGCCGCGGCTTAAGTGAGCTCCTGAGCCCTATCTGGCTGAGTGGCATTAAAAAGCCTAATCGAGGTGGGATAAAGTCGCCCAGCAAAGTGGATTGGGCTAACTATTGCTCAGATAGCCTAATATGAAGCTGATGGACGGATCGTGATCGCAACTGGGGCGATAATATTACGCTACGCCTAGGCCTTGATCCACGCTAGATTTTGCGAACACCACACTCTGGACTCCAGAAGAACTACCCTGACCTGAAGCGGAGGTAAGCTAAAGGTGAAAGGGGCAGACAACAGGCCGTTTTTCCAATTGTACCTAGGAGTCTGGTAAGAATCGCAAAAGCTCAGGGCGCGGAGCGCGCCATCTTTATAACTGCAGAGGCTTAATGGCTGCAAGCAAACACGCAGTCACCAACACCCTACCACACCACTCCACTATCATGAAAACATAACTAAGGGGACAAACATCCCATCATTGCAAGACTTGAGCAAAGATGCTATAAAGGCAAACATCGCAAGAAAAAGAGCAGGATAGGCATGAAAGGGGGAAGACATCGTGCAACATACTTTTTGCTAAGCCAGCATGGGAGACAGAAGGAATTAATCTAGAGGTAGGCCTTGGGTGATACACGTTATATCATATAAAAGTCTGGGTGCTCATGCAGTTACACCACATTCAACCAGTCCAGCAAACATAATTCAGCAGTTTTTTTGTTTCTTGACATATGCATTAGAAGAGTGCATAACTTTCATAACCTCCGTGCTCTGGGGAATTCAAAATAAAAGATATACAGACTTTCTAACCACGCAGCACTGGCTTCTAGCTTGTGGGAAATATCATCATGTCTCCTAAAAAAATTGGTAGAAAAGGGACAGTACCTAAGCAAAAAAGCCACCCCACACCCTCTGTAAACAATTTTTTCAAAACAGCAGAAACCAAGTCTGTCACACTCAATCCTTTAGAAGAACAGGACTCTGTAAATGCATACTCCTCTTCTGAGTCTGAATCTGAAACAATGGCAGATGCTGTCACAGTACCCAAAGCCTTATTTGAGTCACTACCCTCGAAAAAAGATTTCTCTACCCTGATTCTGCAGGTAAAGCAATGCATTAAAGATGAAATAAATGACCTTAAAAAGGAACTGTCAGATATTGGTCATAGAGTGGAGGTAGTAGAAGACACACAAGACACTCATGCGACAGCACTGTTAGATCTGCATAAGCTCATATATAAGCAAAATGATGTAATTCATGACTTAGAGGAAAAAATAGATGACGCAGAAAATAGGAGCAGGAGGCACAATATTAGAATCAGAGGGATACCTGAATCTATACCTGCATCTGGCCTGGAGCAGTACCTACAAGATCTCTTTAATTTCCTTATGCAAACAGAGTCACCTCAGATGATAGATATTGACAGGGCGCATAGAGCACTTCGTCCCAAGCCCCCGGACTCACAGCCTCCCAGGGATGTGATAGTACGTATTACCAATTTTCAGGTCAAGGAGGAGATCATGAAATCATCCCGAGAAAAGCAATCTATCACGTACGAAAACGCAAATATTCAGATGTTTGCAGATCTTTCGCAAAGAACTCTAACCAAACGCAAAGAGCTCAAACCTCTTACCTTGTTGCTCAGGAAAATGAACATTCCTTATAGATGGGGTTTCCCCTTCCATCTAATAATCATATGGCAGGGGAGGAGATTGGTCTGCACTACTCCAGGGGACATCCACAAAATCTGCAAAGAGCTAGACATCCCTACACCAGTGCTGGAAGAATCCCTGGGAACACAGGATCAGCAAAACAAAGAGTCTAGCATGGTCCAGCTGCCTCAGAGGAAAATCTGGCAGCAAGTACAAAAGAAGAGGTCTCGCAGAATGACTATAGGCAGTCAAAATCCGGAGTCTGAAAAGGGATGAGCGCACTGAAGCTGACTGTATCCTTTTCTCCTTTGTTGCAACGATTTCTCTGCATTGTTGTTTCTTTTTTTTTTTTTCTCTCTCCTTTCCCCTAGGTCTGACTCCTGAAGGACTTTCATTGGTTAACAGTTGGACTGTAGTTCAGGGCCACCAACCCTTCAGTATCAATATTTGTTATGACTATCCTGTTCATGCCTTACTGATTGCAATGTTTTGTTCTTAAATTGTAAACTCAATGTGCTCAGCCAGTTGGGAGATAATCTCCCTAGTAGTTTAGATGTTTTTCGTAACTCTTCCACTTTTTGGAAGAAGAATGTGGTTTTTTGTTTTGTCTTATGTTCATGTACTTAATTTTATTGTTGTCAATTTTATTGTATTGTTTAGCCCAGTGTGCCCGGATCTGTTATCAGGAGAACTTGGTAAGTTGCTACCACTACATTACCCATCACTGCACATTGAAAACCATGACGAATAGGGAGGGTCAACAACAACAAGAACTGGTCATTATCACCCAAAACACGAAAGGTTTAAACTGTCCAAATAAACGTAGGATGGCAATAATTGATCTGCAGAGAAGGGGGGGGCACATCCTCATGCTTCAGGAGACACATTTCAAATCTAAACATATCCCCAAATACTTCTCCTCTAGCTATCCACAGCATTACCACAGCACAAACGCCGCTAAAAAAACAAATGGGGTCAGTATATTAATACACAAAAACATATCATTCACTAAAACTCATGTAGAATGTGATAGAGAAGGGAGATTTTTATGCATCACAGGGCTCCTATTTGGCAAACCAGTTACATTAGCTAATGTGTATGCCCCCAATAAATTTCAGAGCAAATTTATTAACACGATCACCAATTCTATAGTTACGCATGCTAAAGGTTCTTTGATTATTGCAGGAGACCTCAACGTCCCCCTTAACCCCAAGATTGACTGCTCTAACCCAGACACACGACAAAAAACTTCTAACATGCATAGTATTTGGCAAAATCTCAAATTGTTAGGTGTACACGACACCTGGAGATACTTAAACCCTCAGAAAAGAGATTTTACTTTCTTTTCGAGTCCAAATAAATGTTATTCAAGACTGGACTATGTCCTGGTAGACCATCTGGCCCTGTCATACATTAAAGCTGCGGATATCTCACACACTACTTGGTCCGATCACTCATTAGTTTCTTGCAGGCTGGCGTGGCCTTCGGCTCCCTTGAAATCCTTTCAATGGAGACTAGATGAGTCTTTACTAGTGGGGAAAAATCAGGTAAAAAAGCTGGCCAAACATATAAAATCTTATTTCATTTTGAATAATACACCAGATGTTCAAATCCCGACCATTTGGGAAGCTCATAAAAGCACAATTAGAGGAGAACTAATTAAAACAAAGGCACTTATAACAAAGAAAAGGAGGGAACAACTCACCTTACTAGCCAAGGACATATCTAACCTTGACTACCTACATAAACAATCTCCGGATAACGTTCTAGTTTTAGAAGAGTTGACCTCTAAAAGAGATCAATTAAATAAGCTACTTCAGATAAACGCACAAAAGCAGCTATTATCCTTCCAACAAACATTTTATAGGGAAGGGAATAAACCCGGAAAGTGGTTGGCTCGGGCTTTAAAAAAAAGACAACAACAAACATATGTCCACTCGATTAAAACTGACACAGGTAAACATGTTGAAGACACTCACAAAATAGCTGAAGAATTTAAAAAATACTACCACAGATTATACAATTTATTCCCAGACAGGTCAGACCACACTCATCGCCATAAATGTCAACAATACTTAGATCAAGTTCAAATCCCGAAACTTAGTGCAGAACAAAAAGATGCTTTAAGTCAACCTTTCAACATTAAAGAGGTATTAGAAGCTATTAACACCCTAAAACCAAAAAAAGCACCAGGTCCTGACGGATTCTCTAGCCTCTACTACAAGACATTCTCTAAGTATTTGGCCCCCTATCTAACTTCTTTGTTTAATTACATAACAGACATTTCAGCCTTCCCAGACACCATGTTACAAGCTAATATATCAGTCCTGGAAAAAGCGGGTAAGGACCCAGACAAGCCGGCCAATTTCAGACCTATCTCTTTGCTCAATACTGACTTGAAGCTATACGCCAAAATATTAGCGACCCGAATTAACAAGTTTCTCCCACAATTAATACACCAAGACCAGGCGGGCTTCGTGCCCACAAGGGAGGCGAAGGACAACACTGTAAAAGTACTCAACCTCATAGACTACGTTTCTCAGACTGAGCTCCCCGCACTGTTCCTCTCTACTGACGCCGAAAAGGCTTTCGACAGACTGGACTGGACCTTTTTACAGGAGACACTGAGACGATTCGACTTCCCAGCACAGTTTATCCACAAAATTATGGCCTTATACACTAACCCAACAGCTCAGGTGAGAGTGAACGGGACGCTATCAGAAGCGTTCGAGATACGAAATGGCTCCAGACAGGGTTGTCCCCTATCCCCTTTATTGTTTATCCTTTCATTAGAACCCCTAGCAATCAAACTTAGAGCAAACTCTCGCATCACAGGTATACACATAGGAGACAATCATCACAAATTAGCCATATACGCCGACGACTTATTAATGACACTAACTGATCCCCTCACATCTATTACTCATGCAATGACAGAACTAGAACACTTTGGCATGGTTTCTAACTTCTCGGTCAACATGTCCAAGTCCGAATTCTTACCGATAGGGATCCCGAAGAAGACACTAGATGAAATCACAGCGCTGTGCCCTTTGAAAGTACAACCCAGGTATCTTAAATACTTGGGCACTTATTTAACACCCGATAAATCTTCCACGCGTAATCATAATTACGGAGAGCTGATCACAGAGTTTCACTCTCTGACCTCCTCCTGGTTATTAAAAAACATTTCCTGGCTAGGCAGAATACAAGCCGCCAAAATGGTATTGTTACCTAAAGTACTCTATATCCTACAAACTGTACCCATCCAACATATCTCCACGGAGATTAATATTTTACAAAAAATCATGAATGACTACATATGGCGACGCAGACCGCCACGTATTAATAAAAGTACGATTTACAAATTACCAGCACAGGGAGGCCTAGGTGTACCACATCTCAGCTCATATAAACTGGCCATTTCCCTTCAAAGAGTCATTGATTGGTGCAAGCCGGAGGGCGCACAGCATAAAGGATGGGTACAGATAGAAACCCACTTAGCTGACACGCATTATATGGGCAATAAATGCTGGAATCTTACAGCTTTAAAAAACCCTAATATCTCAAAATCCTGTATCACTAATGAAACATGGAGGGACTGGTTACTAGTCCTTAAAATGTTCCCAAAAATATCCACAAAATGCTCCCCACTCACAAATTTACTAATAAATCCTGAATTCCCCCCAGGCCTTCAAAATGTAAAGAACTTAGACACCTCGCCTTCTTCTTACGTACAGATACACTCACTTTTAAACAATGGCAAGCTAAAAACAAAACAGCAAATAGATCCAATGTCGGTTCCTTTCTTTGCCTCTTGGTTTAATTACCACCAAGCTAGACACTTTATTATATCACATAGATGCAAAGCTGACTTCTTACGACCCCCAACACAGTTTGAGCAAGCGTGCATAAAGGAGTCAAAATCCCTCAGATCAGTCTCATCACTATACAGATTAGTTTTGGAGAATAGATTTCCAAAGCTACCTTCATACACAACGGGGTGGGATAGAGAGCTGGACACAAACACTTTACATAAGGATTGGCTTGATAGATTTAAAAGGCTAACTCGGTCTGCACATTCTTCAGGGGCGAAAGAAACCAATATAAAAATATGTATGAGGTGGTATTTAACACCGGCAAGACTCAAACACATATATAAAACAAACTCAGGCACCTGTTGGAGAGGTTGTGAGCAGGTGGGGCATATGAAACATATTTGGTGGGACTGCATACCCATTAAGACCTTCTGGGTAGAAATTTTCAACAATATCAACCAGGTCCTACACACACAACTAAACCCAAATGTGGAGGTCACTCTGCTTCAACACATACCTCAAATAACATGTAAAATACGTAGGCAGTTATTCCAAATTATGATAAATACAGCAAAACAGATGATCCCCAGATACTGGAAGTCCTCCAAAACCCCTGATATTAATGATTGGAAGAGATTAGTTAGCAAAGATTTGATGTTGGAAAGGTTTCATTACTTGCAAGTGGGTAATTTGGACTTCTTTGAAGATATGCTCTTCTTATGGGAGTCTTTCCAACATGGGCACAATTGAGAATAACCCCCTTTTTTAGACACAATTATGGATATAAATGGAATTTAGCTTTCGGTCAGGGCACACTGGGTTCATTTATTATTATTTATTTATTTATTTAATTTTTATTTACTGTTGTTATATTTCCTTATTTTCCTGTATTTTTTTTGATAAAAACTGTTCGTATCTTATTTTATTGCGCACAGTTGAGGCGTATACAATTTGCAATGTTATAAAAGGTCATCTGTCAATAAGCACAGTCCTATATCTTAGAAACACAGGCTCCCTATACTGTATGCATTTCTAGAAACTTTCATTAAGTGGGATAGCCAAAGACTTAAGCTCAGATGAAAAGAGACAATTGCACATGGACTGCATTTTGACCTGCTGAAGGCCTTTGTAACTTCAGGTCACGGGCGTATAAGTGCCACAGCTGTCCTTAAAGAAATACTGTAGTTACGCTGTTTTCTTTCTTTATTTTTTGGATTTTGTTTGTTTTACACTCTGTTGATGTGAAAATTTAATAAAAATTGAATATATAAAAAAAAAAAGAATACTATGGAAAGCAGCTTCTCCCCTCTTTAGGAATAGGGATCCAGGCTACTAAGCGGTCCATCTCTCAGCGAGACTAAGGGTAACCGTAACATTTGGCGGCAGCGGCGGGATTTTCCTGGATTTCCTAGGAGAGGTACAGAACGGATGGAGAGCGCTTACGAAAAATTGAAGCGTACAACCCTAAAGGATTTACTTGAAAGCAGAGGGGGTTACGCCAGCAACCGGCCGAGGAGAGAGCTGATCGCAGAATTGACCGAACTGGATCAGAGCTTCACAATGGCGGAAACACCGACCACGATTAGTGACGAAAAAACCAGGATTGTTCGGGAAAGGCTCTCATTATACGGGCCGAACCCCTCCATGGAATTGGTACAGCAGTTGATGGCGGGGGTGGACGAGGATATACGAGAGACTCGAGCCCACGAACTCAACCTAGCGAACGCACACCGCAATGCTAAAGCCCCGCAGGTAATCATCCCTGTCGAAAATGCTGGGAGGCCCAAGATACCCTATGCGGCATTTCGACCCTTCCTAGAGAGCGAGACAGGGATTGATGAATATTTGGCGGACTTCGAAAGGCAATGTGCCCTGCACCAGATTCCCAACAGAGAGTGGCCCACGATATTGTCTGGGAAACTATCCGGGCGAGCCCTGGAAGCCTTTCGTACTCTGGGTGCTGAGGAAGTGACACAGTATGAGCTAGTTAAGGAGACACTGTTGCGACGGTACGCTGTAACTCCGGACACGTATCGCCGACAGTTTCGGGGCACGGAAAAGAAGCCTAACGATACCCATATGGAATGGGCGCACCGAATGCGGAGAGCGGCAAATCACTGGCTGAGCGGAAGTAAAGCGGTGACTGGGGAGGAAATTTTACAATTGTTTCTCTTAGAACATTTTTATAATGGCATGGAACAGCAAGGGAAGGAATGGCTGCGAGACAGGCGGCCTTCTACCTTAGAAGAAGCAGCCAAATTGGCCGATGAACATTATGACTCCCGTCTTCACAAACCCATGAACTACCGAGCTCCAGCACGGGTCGAACCCAGAGAGGTTTACCGTGCACCCCCTCGTGCTGAATTCCGAGCCCCGGTGCCCACAGGGCCCGTCCGACACTCAGGACCACCCAATAACAGCTCTGAGCGTCCCAGACCGTCTTGCCACCGATGCAAGCAACCAGGGCATTTCATGGCTAGCTGCCCCCTTAATACGCACCAGACACCCAGGAATTACAATTACCCCTCTGGGTCCTATTGTCCGGCCCGGGCCCTCTGTGTTAACCAAGAGGCCCCTATGGAGGGATATGTGGGGCCGCTTCACGAGGCAGACCCTGTATATGCTGCCTCAGATAACCGCCAGCACCATCGGCAGAGGGTATGGCTCGAGGGGCGATCTACCGAGGGATTGCGTAACACAGGGGCTACTATCACGCTGGTACAGAGTCATTTGGTGCCAGAGCACAAGCGATCCGGACAGACTGTGGCCGTTAGAGTGGCGGGGGGGGGATGTGTACAAAATTCCAACAGCTAAAGTGCATCTTGATTGGGGAGCGGGAAAGGGGGCTGTGAACGTGGGCATAATGGATAATTTACCTGCCGAAGTACTACTGGGCAACGATTTGGGCCCCATGACTTCTGCCTATGCTCCAGTATGCAACAACGAGGCGGACCCAGTGACTACACGGGCCCAAGCCCGGACGGAGCGAGAGCTCTCACCAGTGCGGGAGACACAGGTAAGACCTACCCCGACCTTGCCTGACAGGTTAGGCCCCATACCCTGGGACACCCCAGATGCTTTCGAGGCAGAGTCTAAGACTGACCCGACCTTACAAAAGTACCGGGAACGAGCAGAGACCGGAGGGGGCGGGGCAGATAACGAAACATTCTTATGGGAAAAAGGGAAACTATACCGCTGGACAGAGAAAAGGGGACAGCGTAGGCGACAGCTGGTAGTGCCCCACAAATACCGTCAAGAAATCCTCAAAATAGGCCACGACATCCCTTTAGCAGGCCACCTAGCCGTTACCCGTACCCTACACCGCATTACTCACACGTTCTTTTGGCCAGGGGTGCACGCTGACGTTAGAACTTACTGTAACACCTGCGATGTGTGTCAACGAGTAGGAAGGCGAGGCGATCACCCTAAAGCCCAGCTAGTAAATATGCCCATTGTAGAGGAACCCTTCAGCCGGGTTGCTATTGACCTAGTGGGACCACTGGCTACCCCTAGTCCACTACGGTAAGCGATACATTCTTACCGTAGTGGACTACGCTACCAGGTACCCAGAGGCTGTCGCCCTATCCAACATACAAGCGGATACGGTAGCGAATGCACTAGTACAGGTGTTCTCCCGGGTAAGATTTCCAAAAGAAATCCTATCCGACCGAGGCACCCAATTTACGGCTGAATTGACCCAACAACTCTGGCAGGTTTGCAAAATTAAGTCCCTCCTGAGCTCCCCATACCACCCCCAGATGAACGGGCTGTGTGAGAGGTTCAATGGGACCCTCAAGCAAATGCTCAAGACGTTCACTCAGGAATACCGAGACTGGGAACGCTTCCTGCCGCACCTCCTATTTGCTTATCGGGAGGTGCCCCAGGAAACGACAGGGTTCTCTCCCTTCGAGTTGCTCTACGGAAGAAAGGTACGGGGACCCCTAAACCTGATCCGGGAGCACTGGGAGGGAGAGAGATTTAGCCAAATCCGTGCGGGCTAATCTCCAGTTGGCCCAGAGAAGACAGAAAGTATGGTACGATCGGGGGGCCCGAAAGAGAATCTTCACCATAGGACAAAAGGTGTTAGTACTTAAGCCGGTGAAGACAGACAAATTGCAGGCGTCCTGGCAGGGTCCCTACCAGATCGTAGAGAAAAGGGGAGACACCACTTATGTGATAGCTAGCTGCCACGACAACAATCTTAGAAAGACATTTCATGTAAACATGCTCAAGGAATATTTTGAGCGACCAGAGAACGTGACGGCCGTATGTTGTTCCCCTCAGGAAGACCCCGACAGTTTACCCATTCCAGACCTATTAGAAAAGAGCCTCCCCACAGGTATAGTGGCGCAGGTTCAGATAGGGGACCGACTTAGCCCCACTGAAAGGGAGCAGCTCAACCAACTCCTCCAGTCCAAACTCCTCACCTTCTCCCCGAAGCCAGGGTACACTACTTTAACCACCCACCAGGTAGATACTCCGGGACAAGCTCCCTTGCGCCAGGCTCCGTACCGAATCCCCGAAGCAGTTAGGACAGGAATGAAGAAGGAGATCGATGAGATGCTCCAGCTCAGGGTAATTGAGCCCTCCGATAGTCCCTGGGCCTCCCCAGTTGTCTTGGTGCCCAAGAAAGATGGGACCACCCGGTTCTGCGTAGACTATCGGAGGCTCAATGAAAATACCGTGACGGACGCTTACCCTATGCCCAGGGTAGACGAGCTACTCGATCGTATAGCCAGGGGAAATTACCTGACCACTATTGACCTCTGCAAAGGTTACTGGCAGATTCCCCTGGCCCCGGAGGCTATCCCCAAGTCGGCATTCGTCACCCCATTCGGCTTATATCAGTTTAGGGTAATGCCGTTTGGGATGAAGAAAGCCCCAGCTACATTCCAGCGCTTGGTGGATAGGCTCCTGGATGGCTTCCAGAGTTTTGCTTGCGCCTACCTGGATGACATAGCGATCCACAGTGAGTCCTGGGAGGACCACTTAGCTCATGTGGGAATAATTCTGGATCAGATCCGGGCTGCTGGCCTGACTCTGAAGCCAGAAAAATGCCACTTTGGGATGGCCGAGGTACAGTACCTGGGTCACCGGGTGGGGTGTGTAAAGCAGCGACCAGAGCCGGCCAAAATAGAAGCTGTCGCCAATTGGCCCACCCCCATCACTAAGACTCAGGTCCTAGCCTTCCTGGGCACGGCAGGGTACTATAGACGGTTCGTACCAGACTACAGCACACTTGCCAAACCCCTGACTGACTTGACCAAGAAGAACTTACCTCGACAGGTCCTGTGGTCTCCCCACTGTGAAACGGCTTCCCAGGCTCTCAAAAATGCTCTAATTAACGCTCCTGTCTTGGCAGCCCCAGCCCTTAACAAACGTTTTATCGTCCATACAGATGCTTCCATGTTCGGGCTGGGAGCCGTCCTCAGCCAAGTAGGCGAAGATGGAGGGGAGCATCCAGTTGCCTACATCAGCCGGAAGCTCCTGCCCCGCGAAGTCAGCTATGCAGCGGTCAAAAAGGTGTTTGGCTTTGGTGTGGGCATTAAAGAAATTGACTCCCTATTTATATGGTCAGGAGTTCACTCTGGTCACCGACCATAACCCGTTGGTGTGGCTGAACCGGGTCTCTGGAGATAACGTTGGAGCTTATCGTTGCAACCCTTCAATTTCACCATTACTTACAGACCTGGGAAACAGAATGGCAACGCCGACGGGTTGTCCAGACAAACCGACCTCAGCCCCGCATAACCAGCGGTCTGGACAGCCTTAGTCTGCCCCGAAAAGGGGTCAGACCGTGTCTGCCAGAGTGTTCCACAGAAAGGGAGCACTGTTACAGAAGCATTAGTTATTTTGTTGTGAAGAGCTTATTTCCCAGCAGCAATGCCTGAACCAGCAAGCCAGCGCCTAAGAAGGGCTCCAAGAAAACCGTAACAAGTATCATTTCATAAAGAGTTAACTCTTTTTTTTCAGCTTTTAGAAACTATTGCCTAAATACACGTTTGCTGGCCTCAGCTCTAAGTTTAGTGATAACAAATCCCATTGTCTAATCACCTCTGGAGCCAGACTGCTAATTGATAAGATGAACTTGTAAACTTGTTATCTTAAGTACTGTAATCCTATTGTGGCCTGTCAAAGGACAGTGCTCTCTATCTAAATGTGTGATGGGGGATTTTGTGCTTCCCCCCCTCTCCCCCTGGGAGTGCCCTGTGTGTATGTAACCTTAATAAAAAGCAGGCTGGGCATCCCAGTCCTGAGTTCTTGTTTGACCCTCAATCGCAGCGTTGACTCGTTTTTGTGGGCAGAAGGGTATCCTAGCTGTACTGCAGCTAAGGGAGATTATTCTATATTTGCGAGACTCATATAGAATACTATGGAAAGCAGCTTCTCCCCTCTTTAGCAATAGGGATCCAGGCTACTAAGCGGTCCATCTCTCAGCGAGACTAAGGGTAACCGTAACAGTGATCATCGAACAATCAAGCGTTTCATTCAAAATAGTCAACAGGGTCGCAAGAAGCGTGTGGAAAAACTAAGGCGCAAAATAACTGCCCATGAACTGAGAAAAGTCAAGCGTGCAGCTGCCAAGATGCCACTTGCCACCAGTTTGGCCATATTTCAGAGCTGCAACATCACTGGAGTGCCCAAAAGCACAAGGTGTGCAATACTCAGAGACATGGCCAAGGTAAGAAAGGCTGAAAGACGACCACCACTGAACAAGACACACAAGCTGAAACGTCAAGACTGGGCCAAGAAATATCTCAAGACTGATTTTTCTAAGGTTTTATGGACTGATGAAATGAGAGTGAGTCTTGATGGGCCAGATGGAGGGGCCCGTGGCTGGATTGGTAAAGGGCAGAGAGCTCCAGTCCGACTCAGACGCCAGCAAGGTGGAGGTGGAGTACTGGTTTGGGCTGGTATCATCAAAGATGAGCTTGTGGGGCCTTTTCGGGTTGAGGATGGAGTCAAGCTCAACTCCCAGTCCTACTGCCAGTTTCTGGAAGACACCTTCTTTAAGCAGTGGTACAGGAAGAAGTCTGCATTCTTCAAGAAAAACATGATTTTCATGCAGGACAATGCTCCATCACACGCGTCCAAGTACTCCACAGCGTGGCTGGCAAGAAATAGTATAAAAGAAGAAAATCTAATGACATGGCCTCCTTGTTCACCTGATCTGAACCCCATTGAGAACCTGTAGTCCATCATCAAATGTGAGATTTACAAGGAGGGAAAACAGTAAACCTCTCTGAACAGTGTCTGGGAGGCTGTGGTTGCTGCTGCACGCAATGTTGATGGTGAATAGATCAAAACACTGACAGAATCCATGGATGGCAGGCTTTTGAGTGTCCTTGCAAAGAAAGGTGGCTATATTGGTCACTGATTTGTTTTTGTTTTGTTTTTGAATGTCAGAAATGTATATTTGTGAATGTTGAGATGTTATATTTGTTTCACTGGTAAAAATAAATAATTGAAATGGGTATATATTTGTTTTTTGTTAAG
>NW_026511002.1:0-44358 GCF_027579735.1 Bombina bombina | reverse complement strand
AGGGTTTTTCCCCAACAATTTTTCTAATTGTCTCATCAGCTCTAAGAAACTGCCATTTCTCATCCAAGATAGTGCGGATTTTGTCCCAATGGCAGTTGAATTGGGTTACAAAGCGCACTTTTTGCTCTTCAGTTTTCTGAATTGAGTTATAGAGGAGTGTATCTCTGTCTGTTCTCCTAGCTCTATTTCGAGCATATCTTAGGTTTCGTTTGGAGTACCCTCTATTTTCAAATCTATTGGACATTTCAACAGCATGTGCATCGAATTTATTAAGGCTCGAACAGTTGCGCCTCAGGCGTAGAAACTGTCCCACGGGGATACCCCTTATAAGGGATTTTGGATGGTGGCTAGATGCCTCTAAAATATTATTAGTGGCAGTAGCCTTACGAAAAATTTCCGTAGCCAGATTTTTTCCTTCTTTCTTGATTCTTACATCTAGGAAGGTAAGTTCACTAGTGTCAAAATCAAAGGTTAAGAGGATATTGTAGTTATTATTATTAAGTACTTTTACGAAGTCCTTCAGAGATTTTTCCGTCCCCCTCCAAAGGAGGAAGACATCGTCCACATACCGTAACCAGATGAGAACATGTTCATCAATCCAGTTTTGCAATTCGTTAAATACTGTTTTTGTTTCCCATAGACCCAAATGGAGGCAAGCATATGATGGGGCACATGTTGCCCCCATCGCTGTGCCCCTCATTTGTCTATAGAACTTTTTATCAAACGTAAATACGTTATTTTTTAACACAAACTCTAAAAGGGTTAGTACAAATTCGGTATGCTTTTGAAAAGTTGGACCTCTGCTTTCTAGAAAGAATCTCGCCGCTCTCAAACCCACATCATGTGGGATAGAGGAGTAGAGACCTTCCACATCCAAAGAAACCAGAAGTGTGTCTTGTTCTACTTCTAAACCGTCCAGTTTCCTAAGGAGGTCACTGGTGTCCTTAACATAAGAGGTAAGGGTCAGTAGAAAGGGTTTTAAGAATTGGTCAACGTAGTTTCCCAGGTTCTCAGTGATACTCCCAATACCTGAGATAATGGGTCTTACAGGTGGCTCTTGTAAGTTTTTGTGTAGTTTGGGAATACAATAAAAGACTGGAACTCTGGGAAACTTCGTATATAGATATCCCCATTCACTTTTACTTATTATGCCACTTTTTCTGGCATCGTTTAAGAGATGTAGCAGGTTAGCTTGTATTGAGTCTAAGGGATTATTTTGTAGACATTGGTATTGCTCCTTATTTCTCAATTGTTTGTTGACCTCTTTCATATAGAGGGACTCCTCCATTATGACCAGATTTCCCCCTTTATCGGCCTGTTTTATGACAATTCCTGATTTGTTCAACAGGTCTGACAAGGCTCGTCTCTCATTAAAGTTGAGGTTATTTTACCTATGCCATGATAGGGTATTTTTTCTATTTCCCTTTCTACTTCCTTAACAAAAAGATGTACGGCAGGGACTAGCATTAAAGGGGGCATATAGTCAGATTTTCTTTTTAAACCAGAGTCAATTTTGACTGCAGTACCTATAGTACTTGTCTGTTGTCCTTCTTGAATATCAGAGAAGGGCATTGAATCAGATGTTTCATTGGAGTCAAGTAGATGTACAAGATCAGAGATAGCAGTAGCATCATCTTTGTCTAAAGTACCTTCAGTACTATTAGTTTGTTTCCCTTTCATTATGGAGGACAGGACTACCTTACGGGCAAAGAGGTGGAGATCTTTTATCACAGTGAATTTGTCCAGTGAGTTTGTTGGACAGAACGTTAAGCCCTTTTTAAGTAAACTTATATGGGCATTATTTAGAGGAAAAGTTGACAGGTTGACTATTTGTAGTTCATCACTACTTTTTTTTTGGGGGATCAATCAAAAGTCCCCCTGTAGTCCCGACGTGTTCTCATCCTCGGCCCTGCCCCTCTCCTCCAATTCCTCCCCCTTCTCTGGGGTCTGCCCCATTCTCTGGACATCTCCAGAGAGCTTTGATTTATGTCTGTGCCTTTTCCTCCCTCCCCGTTTCCTTTCTTTTTTACCTGTCCTTTGGCCCCTTCGTTTTTTGATGACTTATTTTCACCTTCGGCATCAGAACAATCAGTGCCTGAGTCATAAGAATTTTTATTCAAGTAATAAGTATATACCTGATTCTTCTTATAGTCATCTTGGTCCCTGCTCAATTTCCTACATTTTCTTTGTTTAATTTCTTGTTGTAATTTAGAAACCAGCTCTTTTGTTTCGTCGTTTAGTTTTGAGAATTTTGAATCCCCCTCAAAGGAATTGACAATCCTTAGGGCTTCATCTATCTCAATTTTAATCTTTTCAAGTTTCTTAATATCTTTATTAACCATTCGTTGCATGAGGTCAAGAGAACACTCTGAGAGTCTCTCATTCCAATCCTCCATAAAGTTCTCCCCATCCTCATCATCACCCCTCATGTGCATTCCTGGATCTAAATGTAACCGTAGTCCCCTAGGAACAATTTTCTGTTTTATATAGTTTTCAAGACTATATTTATCAGCCCTCATTCTTATTTGTTCAGTCAATAAATTTTTGTATTTCTTGAAAGCTCCATATATGTTCGATATATCATCTCCATCACTACTAATGTTATGCTGAAGGGATTCACCTAGTTCAGCCTCCCATTGTTCGTCTGAGACTACAAAAGCCATCCTTCAATTCAATCTGCCAATTCTCCTTAAGAAGAATAACTCAATTACTTAGAATAACACAAAAAACCACCTTATATAATATATAAATCAACTTAGAAACCAATTAGACAACCCGACCCTGAGAAGCACAAATGTCTGCGAGAGAGCGAGAATACTCAGCACACAGATGATTGTTGTATCAGTGAGAATATTTTCTACTGAGAAAGATACAACTTAATTTGTCTTTTTAGCATAAAAAACACAAACAGTGTTTAATTCAATGATTAGAGAGTAGAAAACTGGCCTCACCTAATAGAAAGTCATAAAGGTATCCACCAGATTGACTTTATTTATTTACAGAGAAAGGGTAGGGAAAGGGAGGCTAGTAGAGCCAGATTAATAATTCTTTACCTAGGACTGTATGGCAACGCCCAGGTGTAGACAAAACCTTATATGAAGGAAAAAATGACCAATGTGCAGACCCTTTAAATATTTAGATAATCATTATAAAAAAGGGAGATACTACAACAACCGCAATTAGATTGCTATAATGCATAGACAGGGATTGCAGCACATATTTTTAATTTTTAATTAGCTTTGGAAAATTCTAAAGCTCCGCTAAAATAGCGGTGTGTGTAGATATATACTCATTCCCCACATTCACATATGCTACCCAGCGTCAAAGTTGAATAGAAGGTTACCACTAAATTAAAGAACACATGAATCGATGAGTCAAGAAGCGTGATTGGACCAATGCACAAGCACAGATTTGGCTGTGCAGTTTTATTGTAGTTCACACAGAATAAAACCAGAAGAGCAAGCAGGTATTGACTGTTTAAATTGACAACACCTCCACTAGAGGGTGGTTACGTGTAAGCGTAAAATCCGCCACCATAGTGATCATTGAGGATCTATGTCAAAACAACACATGTATACAGATAAACAATAGAGAATTCACACCAACAATATTGTAAGAAAAAGTGTAATGCTTAAGTCATGTGCACTATACCTGAATTTGGCCAAATTGTGCAAAAAAACATCCTCAAAATTATTTCTGATAGAGGACAGTATAGTCTGTAGGGGGCTAATAAAAACAACACCCGTAACAGCGGGCACCACCAACTATATGAGAGGTATCAGGTGTCATGTTATCACATATCAGGATCTATGTTTCTTAACCCCAGTTTATACAGACTAACTGTTGAATACTTAATAGCATTAAGCAATATACAATATACATGTACTAGTTGAACAGTATTTCCAAAGACCAGTAGAGGTTATGGGATAGTATATAGCAACTCCAGATTCAGCGGGCACCACCAAAGATAAAGGTATCCGGTGTCATGAATAATATCAATTCTGGATCTATGTTAGAACTACCCCAAAATAACTCTTTTTCGGTCTGTTACAGTTGTATAGAAAATGGAAATGAATTACAGAGCATTACAACTCATTATACTTGATACATGACAGTATCTGAATAGTAAAAGCAAACATGTACACAGGTAGTGATTATAATAATATAAGTGGATCACCCTTTTCAGGGCTTAGGCATGTCCCATAAGTAGGAACTGTGTACAAATGGTGCATTGAAACACCTTCGGATGTCCAGGTAAATGAGCTGAAAAGTCAGATGGTAAACGCTCAGTTAGTTATACAACCGTGTCTTTGCTTTCTGTAATAAAACTTCCAAATGGTTTCCGTGTGTAGATAGACTTCAATTCAAACATGCTACATTCTAGCACAGCGTGGACGCCACAGCGATCTGTCCTTCGTGCATGTCCGTTTCCACTTCTTACGTCACTCGCCGACGTACGTTTCACCCCCCACGTGACAACCAGAGAGCACAGGGGTTTCCTCAGGGCAAAAGCGGATGCTGGTTTCCATTGCAGCCGCAATATATACCTCCTTCTTTAAGCTTATAGGAGGATATCTGAAACAGTAGTAGCCAATAATAAGCATTTACTGAGCCGCAGCCCATTTATATAAATAAAAAAGGATACGGTGAATATATATACACAGTGAAAAATAATAAGTTATGTAAAGCAACTCTAAAGAACCAACATTAAGGAAAAAAGGATTATGTATAAATGTATACGGAAAGGAAAAATAAGAATAAATATAGGAATAAAAGGAAAAGGCCTACTTTTCCATGGTTCTTTAAAGGATTATTGCAGTGTATGCTAAAATAAAACCTTTTTCGTCCATATTTTTAAGCTACATCAAATTGAAGGCTTTACACGCATACTGTTGATCCCTCGATTCATGTGTTTAGGGAATTTCTACAAAATATGAAAGTAAAGATAAGTATGTTTGTTGATTCCTAAAGACAAGGTGAAAATATATTGAATTATGTTCACTATAACTAAGAGTGATTATATTGAACAAACCTGCACTCGTTTAAATAGCAGAAATTGTAAGTCATTCTAAGGTGAAGAGGCAGATTGAAGAGAAACCCTAATTTGTATATATTGCATACTAAATTTATAGGGATTTTAAGATCAATGTTGTCATTTTATTTGAGGAATGCAGCAAATTCAAATTTTTCATTTAGCCCTTTGGGCATAAGAGTCTGTAGCTTGTAGATCCATTCTGTTTCCCTTCTAAGTAGTATAGTGTCAATGTCTCCTCCTCTACCAAGAAGGGAACAGTGTTCAATGCCTGTTACTCTTAGGTCCTGGGGATTGCATTTATGGTGTTTCATGAAGTGGAGAGCCACTCCACTTCTGATTTCACCATCTTCTGCTGCTTTAATGTCGTCTCTGTGCTCAGAGACCCTATCTTTCAGCATTCGTCTTGTTTTTCCCACATAGAAAGTCGGGCAGCAACAGGAAAGTAAATAAATTACATTTTCTGTCTTGCAATTTATAAATTGCTTTATAGGATAGATGGTGGAATCAGTAGCGAATGTTTTCGTGCGCACAATAAATTTACAGAACACACAGTGTCCACATTTGAAACATCCTTTTATTTTTCTTTGTTCTTCTAGATTATCTAAATATTTAAAGGGTCTGCACATTGGTCATTTTTTCCTTCATATAAGGTTTTGTCTACACCTGGGCGTTGCCATACAGTCCTAGGTAAAGAATTATTAATCTGGCTCTACTAGCCTCCCTTTCCCTACCCTTTCTCTCTTTATATTTTGTCTCCTTCATGGTTGCTTTCCATAAAACGTTTCACTTCTGTTTCCTCTGTAAATAATTTATTACCTTCCTTAGTTTGTATATTTATTTTTGCCGGGTATAATAGTCTAGCTTTCCAGCCTGCTTGTATAAGTTTTGTGCAGTATGGTGCCATAATTCGTCTTTTATTAGACGTTTCAATTGAGTAGTCATTGAATAGTAATAATTTTTTCCCTTCGTAGGTTAGTTCATTATTTAGTTTCCTATAAGCGCTAAACATCCTAATTTTATCATGAAAATTTAAGACCTTCATAATTACTGCTCTGTTAATATATTCTCCTTTTACTGTCTTCTTTGGGGGGCCTATTCTATGAATTCTTTCCACCGCGATTTTAGGGCCTGTTTTGTCAATTTTAAGTAATTGTAGAAGTTCACCTTCCGCGAACTCTTTCAGCTCTTTTTCTGTAATTCCTTCAGTCAGACCTATTAACCTTACATTATTCCGTCTAGTACGGTTTTCCAAATCTTCCAATTTCGCCTTTATTGCTTCTAGCTGGGTAGACATATTTTGAGTCATTTGATCCCTTTGTATTTCCCTATCTTCGATATCTGATACCCTTTGTTCCACGTGGGTGATTCTAGTTGCGAAGTATTTAACTTCATTGGAAAGTTCACTTATGCTGCTTTGTATTAAGTCAAATTTTGGGGAAAAAAAGTGCATTTAATTGTCTAACTAATTCTTCATTATTCATGCTCTGTGTAATATTTTCATCCACTCCTTCAAAAACTTCTATAGTGGATTTGTTACTTTTTTTGTCTTGATTCTTATTTCTAGCTGACATGGTAGGTGATTTAAACTTATTTTTTGAAATATATTTATCCATATATATATATATATATATATATGTGTGTGAATGTGCATATGTTTTGTGCCAGTAAGTGAATTACTATTTATTCCAATAAGTGTGTTCCCCTATTGTGTGATGGGAAGAAAAAAAAAAAAAAAAAAAGTGAATTAATCTTAAAAATGTGTTATATTTCAAACTTTCCGTTAGTGTCCCTGTGTTCTTTGACTCTGTTAGATTATTTTTTGATGTAGTTTCTTCCAGCTTAATAATACCTCTTTACCCACTTATATGTATTACTTTATCACAATACAATTTCCACTCATGTAGGGCACTCTGTGTTTTAATATAGTTATGTATTAATGCCACTATTCGTCCTATTTTCCTGTCTGTGCTCTGAACCTAGAACCTGGTTCACCAGTAGTTAAAGGTTAATCTCCCCTTCTACTCAGCTAGTTTCCCTTTAAACTATATGGTCTTTTCTATCATCAAATAGTGCCCCCTTATAGGCTGCTCTGTTATCCTTCTTTTACATATGCTTACTTATAGGTATTATACAGCCTATTCATATACCCATATACAAACATACATTTAAAACCAAATATAGTAAGGAAGCATTCAATCCTAACAGTAAAAATATTTACAGCTTTTCAAACTTTGTATTTTCATTAATGTTGAAACCTCTATGTTTAGCTGTAATTATATATTAATACCAGTAATCTTCCTATACTCTTATCTGTCCTCTGAACCTGTAGCTGACTCAGTAGCAAATAATAAAGAACCACTCGGGGGAAGATTAATCTCCCCTTCTACTCAATTGACTTTTCTTTAAGATGTAGAGGCTACATTGCCCGTGCATATATCCATATACTAGCAAAGATATATTAGAAAAAGATTTCACCCTGGCAATTTAGGACATTATGACCCTTTAAGTGTAAGGAATAAAATTTCACGCCTCTCAGCAGATCCCTATCTTATTACTATAACAATCTCTTACTGCTTATTCAATCCCTGGGTATGATTTTACAAAAGCAAAAAAAGGAAAAAGAGCATTTAGGCCATTCAAAATATAAAAAGCCCTGCATGTGAGATTCCCTTTACCCACGTATACACTATTATAGGCAAACCAGATCATATAACACAAAGAAAGGTATTACATATATATAAAAAAAAAAAAAACAAGAAAGAGAATTTCCCTCTTAGCAATTGCTGTTTTCTCTAGGCACTTCTTACTAGTACATCTATTTTTCCTTTAACTCTAAAGCTGTTCTCTTATTCATTTGCCCCTACTGTGGCAAACACCATATCTTATAAAAGTCACTCTGCTGATGTTAGATCTGTTGTAGCTTTTGTTGAACTCCTAACTCAGCCACTTTTGTTCAAGAGTCTTAGTCTTCCTTTATTAAATCACTTTGTTCATGTTACTGGAGCAGTCTCTAGTCCACTCTAATACAACTTTTCTCCAGCAGCCAGAGCTGATTAGTAAGTTATTCCAGATATTCCGTTATTTGATGTATATATTTTACCCACTTGTGTCTCTCTGGTCTAGTAGCTGAAAGATGCTAAGTAGCAGTTCAGAAAGTCTGGCTTAAAAAAGCGCCCACATTTTTCACTGAGGGTATATGATATCTTTAATCCCTTTTCGTTACACCATAAATCCTGGGCCCTACATATAGCAGGAAATCCCTGTTCTTTCCCAAGCCTAAGGATTATACACCCAGGTCTCCCGGTTTGTTTAGCAGATTAAACTTTAAGTAATTGGTCATCCCACGTCGGTACCTATCGCCCTTTTATTATACACAATCAAAAAAGGTAAAGCGTGGTACTTATCTTGTCTTCTTTGTGGTCGTTCTTGTGTTTCTGCGTCCAAGTCTGTTCCTCCTTGTAGCCCTGCAGCAATGTACCTGCACTGCTGTTCCGAGTGACTCTTTTCCCTTGACGGCGGTTTTCCTCTGACCCCAGATGACAGGAATCCCTCTGGGTCGTCTGAGTGTGGTCAGGTGACTCGCATTAACCAAGTGGATCTCCGAAGTCCCCTCTTTTACTGCGTTAGGGGTTGATCTTACCCAGGCGTGATGATATTTGCTAACAGTGTTAGCTTGTACTCCTTGTACCACCCTTCTTCGGCCGCCTGGCTTGTCTCCGGGTTCCGCTCCTTAAGGTTAGGTTTCGGCGTGCTTGTAGAACCGCCTAGAGAGACACCTTCAGAAGCTTAGTTGCGTAGTCGCTTCTTCCATTAGCCGCCATGCACCATGCTGCCTGCTCTCCTGACCGCTTCCGCCGGAAGTCGACTTCAGCTCTTGTAACAGGGCAGTCTGGTCCATACCCTGTACCATACTTTGATCAGATAGAGTTGGGCTTTCCGCTGGTATATCAGCTGAGTGTTTTTGCTGCCTTTTGTCAACATTTTTTGCTCTGTGAGACATGTCAGATGTAGTGGTGGGGGAGAGTTTATAGAAGTATTTGTCTACTTTCATCAGTATGAGAGTGAAGGTATGCGTGATACAAAGATCCGTGTGGATGTCAGGTTAGCTATTATCTGCCAAAAAGGGTTAAAATTCATTAGGCTTTTCCTTTCTTTTATTCTCCCTCTTCTCTCTTTTCTTTAGGGATTTGGCTAACTTTTATGATAGGCTTTTATGATAGGCTTATTTATAACCACTAAAATTTGCCTGCCACCTTGTCACCAACAGACTAAAAACAAATTTGCTTGTGGTGAGCTGAAAGCACCCTTCTGTGAAGTCAGAGGTGCACAGGCCCAAGCCACGTGGTTGTCACTTACTGCTCCATGTGTTAGTCTCTGTTCCCCAAGGTTGAGATCTCAGTATGATACATTGGCCTGTGTATCTAGGTATAGATGATCTCCTGCATGTGACTTGTTATTATTCACCCTAAAAGGTTTGCTGCTGATCACTTGCAGTTGTTATGGCTTTCCTATTCTCTCCTCCCCACTCACCTCCACGGAGCACTCCTACCCCCTAGGCTCCGATATTCCGCCGAGGCAGCGTTCTCCTCCGATGATTGTGCGAAAAACACAAGTAATTTCCCTCTTATCTGAGAAGAAGCCCAGCTGCTTAATGTCCGTTGCCGTTCGTAACAGGCTGCTGCCCTATTGGAACTAAGATGGCGGCACTAACATTGTTGCGCTGTATGCGCTAGGACTCCCGGTTGCCAGAACTGATGTAGTGTCCTGCTCACTGTAATCGATGGCCGCGAAGACTTCACCTACCCGGCAAGTCAGCTGTGAGAAGCTAGGTAGGGATAAACATCAGCAAAGTCCCGATTTTTACTCCGTTATGAGGAGCTCTGCAGATCAGCGTCTACTCAGAAAGCCTGCCCACCGGAAGTCCCAGAGCATGCAATTTTAAGCAACTTTCTAATTTACTCCTATTGTCAAATTATTTTCATTCTCTTGGTATGTTTATTTGAAATGCAAGAATGGAAGTTTAGATGCCGGCCCTTTTTTGGTGAACACACTGTGTTGTTCTTGCTGATTGGTGGGTAAATTCACCTACCAATAAACAAGTGCTTTCCATGGATCTGAACCAAAAAAATTGCTTAGATGCCTTCTTTTTCAAATAAAGAAAGCAAGAGAACAAAGAAAAATTGATAATAGGAGTAAATTAGAAAGTTGTTTAAAAATGCATGCTTTATCTGAATCACAAAAGAAAAATTTTGGGTTCAGTGTCCCTTTAAAGTTACAGTAGAGATTTATTCATATAACCTCTTTGTTGACTTTCCAATGGAAATACTAATTTGCATTTGTGTCATTAACCTACTGTCATCAGAATACATCCTCAATACTTATTAACTTTATGAATGCCATAGCTATCTTGGCATATAAAATCTAAGGGGATCTTCAGGCTTCCAATATTTATTTGTTTTTTATATTTAATATTAAATATTTGATTTAAAGTCTTAAAGTCTTGTTATTTTCTCTAACAGTACAGGTGTTGTTAAAATAGAGGCCTATTTATCAAAGGTCTGGCGGACCTGATCCGACAGTGCGGATCAGGTTCGCCAGACCTCGCTGAATGCGGAGAGCAATACGCTGTCCATATTCAGCATTGCACCAACAGCTCTTGTGAGCTGTTGGTGCAACGCCGCCCACTGCAGACTCATCCAGCAGCGGGGTGTCAATCAACTCGATCGTACTCGATCGGGTTGAATTCCGGCTATGTCTGTCCGCCTGTCCAGAGCAGACGGACCGCTGCTTCATAATGGCTGTTTCTGGCAAGCCTGCAGGCTCGCCAGAAACACTAGGCCCTCAAGCTCCATTCGGAGCTTGATAAATGGACCTCATAGTGTTTGTGACAGATACCCCGGCTACCCCGACTGGGTAGCTCCGCCAAATGGGTCCTGCTTCCTCCCTACCAACTGCAGCTATGTATACAAAGAGAGAAGCGCTCTACCAGGAACGAACAACAGCTCAGTGGCTTGTTCTATGGCGATTTACCACCCGGAAGCAGCCTCTTTTAGACCAGTGTGCTTTTCACAGAAGAAAACTTTCCTGAAGTACATCAGTCTGATCCCGCCAAGTAAGGTCAGTCCAGCCCCGAAATACCAGGCAATTCTCCTCTGAACAAGGAACATGACAACCCCAGACGATCGTTTCGGCCTCCTATGGGCCTCGTCAGTGAGGTGCAGCCACATTCCTCTAAGCACACTGGGCAAGGAGTCCACGTCTGGTTTCCCCCATCACCCATAGGGAGACTTCCCCAGGGTCATAATAATTTGCATACAAAGAGAAAGCGCTCTACCAGGAACGAACAACAGCTCAGTGGCTTGTTCTATGGCTATGTAGCTGGCAAGTGACCACAGTCTGTAGCCACCCCTGATGCCCAACAGCACCAGTAGTCAGGGTCCCACCCTGTGGCAGACTCCAGCTACCCAGGAGGTCATTTTAAAGCTCTCGATCCTCAGATGCCACAGTCCAAAAATCAGCATAATTCGTTACTGGGGACCAGAGTTACAGTCCATTGAAGTTATGGGGGTTAGGGGTGTCCAAAAGCCCTGGTTCCAAAAGGAGCTTCCCTCCGATAATTCCCCCAGCTCTTATTCTTCCTAGGGGCTAGCATTCCTCAAAAGAGTGGAGCTCTGGGCAAAGGGCTGCTGGAGCGACCAGGGGTAAAGTTAGCGGATGTCCTGCTGTCCTGTGGCCGACCGGGAGTTCCAGGAGCCCGGCCAGCCTGAGAGGAGTTAGGCAGGTGTCTGTTGTGAGGCGGCCGACCAGGAGTGCATGATCTTGCTGCCTTGATAACATTTATCATGTGCTGGGAATGTGAGGTTCACCAGCATGAACCTTGTCCGTCTGCTTTTAACATTGCACAAGCCACTACCTGTGCAATGCCGCACCCTGCTAATTACATGTGACCTATTGCCCACGTGTGGGCCCTATCAGTCATCCTGATCAGATTGGAATGATTGAAATCTGTCACACTTTATACGGTGGAGAGGTTAAATAGCAGCATCTTAAGACCGCAGCTACTAAACTAGCGAGCCTGTAACACTGGGGCCAGAAGCAGCATCCGCACCTTTAAGGGACAGTAAAGACAAAATTAAACTTTCATGATTCAGATTAAGCACACTATTTTAAACAACTTTCCATTTCACTTCCATTATCTAAATGTGCACAATATTTTTATATGCACACTTTTTCAGGCACCAGCTACTACTGAGCATGTGCAAGAATTTACTGAATATACTTATATGAGTTTTATGATTCGCTAATGGCTGCCACATAATGCAGTGGGAGGGAAAATAGACCTAATTTAAAATTTGTAAGAAGTAAATCTACTACTCAATTGAAATTCAAACTAAGTGCTTTTGCATTTTCTATGCATTATGCATTTATTGATTATGCTTTTCTACCATGCTTAGTGTCCTTTAATAAATGGGTCATTGTATCTACCTAGCAGACCCCTAAACGAGATTATACCTTCATGACCAGGTTTTATAGAGGACGTGCCTCCATGCATGTTAGGTCTTAACTCGTTCACTAGAGTGCGCTTGAAAGAGCTTGCACCTACATTATAGAAACTTGTAAACTGGAACGAGCATTCATGACTGTAATTTCCATAATGTAGGTGCAAGCAAGGTTCAGCCATAGGGATTTAAGAATATAACAAAAAAAAAATTAAAAGCACAATTTTCCCCTATATACACTGCTGTGGTACAACTAAGAACCTCTGCCTGCAGGGCGCCCAAAGGTATCATTAGATAGCAAGTGTGCTATGGACATAAATAACAGTTTTAGCAGATATGAAACAGGAATATACAATGCACTTTCACTACACCATCAAACATCTTTATTTTCATGCAATAATAGCATAAATGAGATTTGCATATTTTTTTTTGCATTTTCATAGAAGCATAGATTTTGATGGTTGGGCTGAAGATTGACACTAGTTTGAGATTTAGTCATTGAGGCCTATTTATTAAAGGTCTGCCGGACCTGATCCGACAGTGCGGATCAGGTCCGACAGACCTCGCTGAATGCGGAGAGCAATACACTCTCCGTATTCAGCATTGCACCAGCAGCTCTTGTGAGCTGCTGGTGCAATGCCGCCCCCTGCAGTTGGCCGCCAGCAGGGGGTGTCAATCAACCCGATCGTATTCGATCGGGTTGAATTGCAGTGATCTCTGTTTGCCTCATCAGAGCAGGCGGACAGGTTATGGAGCTGCGGTCTTTGCGTTTTTGTCTGAAACATGGGCCCTCCATTCGGAGCTTGATAAATGGGCCTCATTGTCTTTGGGAGGCCTGTTTTCCTAAATTGTTTTAGAATGTATAGCACTATTTCTAGTTCGAGGGAGGGGTGACTGTATCAGCCACATTTTTATATAACATTGCACCGGTTGAAGGTCAACAATTATAAATGTGCCGGTTGAAGGTCAACAATCATAAATGTGCAGACTTGAAATGCCAGAAGCTAAAAATATTTTCATACTGGAAGTCATCTCAGGATGATTTCTGAAATTCATATTCCTGGACATTTGAGCTCTCAGCCAAGTTTCCTAAGTTGTCAGAAGATTCACCCCAGGAGTAGTCTCTCCATAAGAACGAAGTTCTGCCAATTTCCAGGAAATTTTATCTGATATCAACATGGAAAAAGTGCAAGATTGCCAGGTATGGTGTCAAACGTGGTGATATAGTAGTAATTCCCTGGAGGTTTATATAAGGTGTATTTCTTTCTGTCAAGATTTTTGTCTGCAGGTGGATCAAAAACAAACAATGAGTAATTATTTGGCCTCTGCTTTGTAAAGATAATTTGTTTTTTTGGATCTAGTACTACTGTCAGGACAGAATTATTGTCTTCTTCTTTTATAACTCTCTCAGGTTCTAGCCCTTACACTTCTTGCACTGATGGCTCGATTACAGAATCATGAAGTAAAGGCTTATCAAATAAAATAGTCAGTCTCTGCTTTGGAAGTTACTTTCTAACACTTCACCAGGATTGGGCCATAATTGGCTAATGGTTTAAGGATAACAATTTATTTTAGAATGTTGTATCTGTTCCATGCATATTTCAATATGGCTCTGTTTATGGGTTCTGCTGGTTCCCTGAAAATGTCCACAGTTTTCCAGAAAGCTGCCAGGGTGTCAGGAGCAAGGTTCATAATGACAGAACTACACTCACTGGTTTTTCGCACCAAGTAGAATAGTTTAATCAAATCAGATAGTGACCGTTTAGGATCATAGCCCATTTGTTAGACTAAACAGATTGTCAGAAAAAAACAGATTTAAATAGGATAAACCCCACCCAAGTGAAGAAAACGTCCAGCAAGAGTCATAGCAACCATATTGCTCTTGTGTACAACTTTCTAGTGACAATACATACAACAAATTAAATACATATATATAAATATATAGTATATATATATATAAATACACATATGTATAGCTCCTTCTTCATACTCGTAACCCCGAAATGTCACATTTAAAGTTTGTTGGAAAAGACCAGTGAGTGCCACATTTGTACACTTTAGACGGTCGTGTTCAGTGGGACATCTGTTCGATATTGGTTTTAAGCTGGACACATTGGCAAGTTGTCTCTTACACTGAGAGTGCAGATTCATCATTTGGAATTTATATATTTATATATTAAGACCACACCCACATAGTAGAATAGCTTAATTGAATCACATAGATTTATCCAGATGGACGAAAACGACAAGAAAGCTTCAAAAGTTGCTTTAGCTGACTGGATTTTCTCCACAATCCAGATGGCTTATGAATGTAGGAACAATTTAGTTTGTTTGAATGCCCAGGCTAAATTTTTCTTGGGCAGAAGCAGATTTCTGGTCATCATGAAGCGTTGGTGAAACAGTTATGCAAGGTGTCCATGTGGCCTTCCATTCATACTGCATTGTACCAATTCCAGAGTCAGTGATAGACATATGTGGCGTTACAGGCCATGCATTTTCAGTGTAGGGTAGAAATGTTTTTTCCTCCCTTCTTTATATATTCTAGATTTAGTACTGAAAAGAGCATGATCATTCGGATGTGGTGAGCAACTTCTTCAACAAATAAACTAAGGAATGATGAAAGGACCGGATTGGGAATAAAAAAAAAGCAGCCCTGGAAGATTTTAAGACAAGCCCTATTTTCCGTTGAGGCCATAGAATGCACACGCCCATTTTTCTCAAGTTGATTAGTGTGGTACTCATTCCACCAATATTTTGTTTTCAGAATTAAATTATATTAGTTATAAAAAATAATAATAGTGGGGGCGGAACTTGGCCGCAGCTAAGATGGCTGCGTAATTCCATAGCTCTGAACAACCAGCTCCATAAGATTGCCTAAATTAGCCCTAACTTCAATGTATAGCACCTACTAATTGTAGCCAGAGGATTGCATACATCAGGAGGCAACAAAAAATAAAGCACAACGGGATTTGAAAGATTTTAAGGTGCCGCCAGAAACATCAGTCACTTCTAACGTGTTGCGGTCACAAACCCTCCTGCAAGCGGCTATCCCGTGATCACCACAGGGTTTTACAACAGAGCCAGACCTGTAGGACAGAAAGAAGGTAATCGCTATCAAACACACAGCCAGAGACCTAGTGAGGGTTGCATAAGGCGCCATTAGCACTCCCCAAGCAGGGACACAGCAACAGAGCGCAACCCGGCATTATAGGGAGCCGCCATATTAGGAGCCGGTGACAGCCGCTGCAATTATACACTTCACACTGTACCTAGCAAAGAGATCGCAGCGATACAACCCCCTTCCATTCTGCTTGCCACAGAGACCTACAACATACCCCAAAATAAGAGCCACTGTGAAAAAGCATACCCCGGCATTACAAGGAGCCGCCATATTGTGAACCGGCAACAGCCTCTGTGAGTACACGCTGCAATACATAACAAGTAAAGAGCTTGCAGCGCCATAACACTTGGCCCCCACCTGTACTACCCATCACAGAGACCTACCCTTACCGTTTATGCTGGACTCTTGTTAGAAGAGGTTCATATTTGCAGCATTAACAGAAGCCTGCCTTTCTCTGCACATGTGTGACGCGCTCCCTATCACCTACTCTGTGATACATCAAACAAACGGAGTCCCTTCTTTTTTTTTGTGTGTGTACTTAATTACAAGCTGAGTGCCTAACCTTATTGACCCCAGGTAATTCCTACAGTGAACACACTCATAAAAATAAAAAACAACAAAAAAACAAATAAATACAAAACCACTTGTAAATCAGGAAACAGAGAGGGAGAAGGGAATAAGAGAGGGGGGGAAAATAAATAATAAAATAAAGCAAAATAAAACAAAAATAAATAAAAAAGAACATATCAGTGGAACTTGATAAAGCCCAAATAGACTATCATATACCCCTACTAAGCCATCAAGTTTGGCTCTAATCAACAGAGACTATATACCTGACAAGCTAGGGGCTGTTAACCAGCATGAACACGAAACGCACTGTAAAGCCCAATAAGGCTCCAAGACCATCAAGTCATAATCACAAGGACAGCTCAGTAGATCAGTTCTTCTCACCCTCGAGTTCAAGGATCTCGGAGAATAGAGAGACCATTAGATCGCTTTCAAAAGCGGCGCCATCACCCCAAAAACAAATGGAAGATTCTGAGGAAAGTACACCGGTGCCAAATGCTATTCTCTACACTAGCGTCCAAACAGGACATTGCAGACATAATTCGCTCTTGTATACGCGAGGAAATTGCAGAAATAAAACAAGACTTACACTCTCTAGGCAATAGAGTGGAGGCTATAGAAGAATTTACTGATCATTTACAAGAAGAAAATGCAACCCAAGACACTACAAATCAACATACGGCAATCCTAGCTGACCTCCACGACAAAATCGAAGACCTCGAGAACCGTAGTCGTCGGAAGAACCTTAGAATCCGAGGAGTACCTGAGTCGGTACTACCCAAAGATTTCCCAACTTATCTCCCTGCTCTGTTTGCACATCTCAGGAATACCTCACCTTCTACGATATCCCTTGGGTCAGAGCCCACAGGGCACTCAGACCGAAACCACCCGATACGGCACCCCCTAGGGATATCATTATGAAGTTCAAGGAGTTCAGAGAAAAGGAGGAACTCCTGAATCTTTCTAGGAAAAACCAACCGGTGAAGTTTAGGGGAGTTGTTCTTCAATTCTACCAAGATCTGTCCCAAAGAACATTGCAACGGAGAAGAGACCTTTCCTGCATAACTACCCTCCTACGTCAAAAGAAGATCCTCTACAGGTGGGGATTCCCTTTTCACCTCTATGTACTGCACGGAAACAGAAAATTGATTTGCAAGTCCCCTGAAGATGTCAAAGATTTTTGCTTAGCATTAGAAATTGATCCTCCAACGGGACTTCCCGCAGAGGAACCTTTAGAACCTCCAAGGAAGAGATCAGCCAGAGCTGATCCTGGACATTGGCAACGGGTGGCCCCCAAATCAAAGACACGTCCACAAAAGGGATCCAACGGCTCTCCACACCTGAACACAGATTAGAGGGTCTTCCCCTACACTAGACCCCCTTGGAAACTGTATCCAGGAGAGGCTGCACTGTTTTCTCCATCAGAAGCGTTCCTGGGTAATGTACTGTTTTTTGAAGTGCACATTCGTGCCCATTTGTACCACAAATATTCTCTGGCTGTAACTGTTCTAAACTTAAGCAGAGATAGAGACAATAATTAACAAAGAACTGTTATTAATGGTTTGATTAGGCGTTATTAAGATTTAATGTTTAATTTCCTGAGAGGGAGCTGGTTACCACCATTCCCTCATGAATATTTACCGTCAAATGTCTTTAATAGAATTAAGATACCTTTTAATAAGCTACAAATTATGCTGTTTGTTTCAATTTTGTTTTGTGTAATGTTTTTAAAGTTGCGCAGTGGAGATGCAGGTTTAACGACACATCTAGAACTCTATGTATTCGCACAGGCCATAGATAAGTGCAAAGTTTCCAAATCACCAAACATATCTATGAACGAAGCTCCACAGACACATAATGGCTGCAAACAATAAGGTTTTAACTCTGCTTAGCCAGAACGCCAAAGGCCTGAACTCTGCACAGAAGCGTTCATTAGCCATGCGAGACCTCCATAGAAAGGGAGGTGATATCGTCTTCCTACAGGAGACTCATTTTTAAAAAAATAAAGAACCCAGTTATTTTGGAGGATATTACACACAATGCTTTCATAGCTCTTTTGACCACAAACGCAATGGTGTAAGCATCCTTATAAGCAAACATCTATCTTTCACCCCCATACATACACATACAGATGCAGAGGGCAGGTTCCTATGCGTGACTGGCTTACTGTTCGGTTCCCCCGTGACTCTGGTCAGCTTGTACGCCCCTAATACCAGACAGCTCCCCTTTTTTAAAAATACTTTGCCCAGATCCTAGATCATAGAATAGGGGCACTTTATATAGGAGGCGATCTTAATATTTCCATTCAACCGACTCTAGACACAACAAATCCCAAACCCTCAACACCAAAACATACAATTAAACAACTCTGGAAGTTAATGTATGAGCAGACACTATTTGACATATGGAGATTTAAACACCCCGGAAGAGAGATTATACTTTCTTTTCAGCCCCACATCGTTCCTATAGCAGAATTGACTACCACCTCACAAACCAAAACGGCCTAACTAATGTTCTGTCTTCCAAGCCTCTCACACAGTGTGGTCAGACCACTCTGCAGTCATCACTAAGCTTAACTGGCCCTCAGCACCGAAAAGTACCTACCAATGGAAAATAGATGAGACCTTACTAAATTTCCCTGATTTTAAAGCTAAAATAGAAAAGCTACTCCCTGAATACTTCCACTTCAATTCCTTACCCGAAACAGACCCCTTTGTAGTGTGGGAGGCACATAAATGCTACATCAGAGGGGAATTCATAAAATATCAGGCACACATTAGGCAAAAAGCTCGGCTACTATACAAAACTTCCTCTGACCTGTTATCTAGGCTCGAATATGAGCACAAGCGAAATCCCACCTCCCCTCAAATCCTAGCAGACCTAGAGAAGGCCAGAAAGGCAGTCCATGACCAACTAATAAAAGAAACAAACACCCTGGCCCTGAAAACCAAGCAAAAATTTTATTTTGAAAACAACCGGGCAGGAAAACTTCTTGCACGCTCCCTTAAACTCAAAAAACTAAAATCCTTTATACATGAAATAAAAACCCCCACTAACCAGAAGGTAAATACCACGCCTGAAATCCTCTCCCAATTCTGGGAATATTACTCAAAACTTTACGACCTCCCGAAACATGACCCCCCCAGAGGTACGGAGGATACTATTAAAACATATCTGTCAGAAACTCCCCTACCCCAACTCACTTCCTCACAGGCGGAGGAATTGGAGGCCCCCTTTTCGATAATGGAAATCCAAACTGCCCTCAAGCAATTACCCACAGGCAAGAGCCCAGGCCCCGATGGATTCACTGTCGCTTACTACAAGAAATTTATAACGATTCTGCTACCCCATTTAGGCTCAATTTTCAACACAGCAGGTCAGGAACATCCGTTCCTCTCCTCCATGTTAGAAGCCCACATCACCGTAATCCCCAAACCCGGTAAGCCCCCAGATACCCCCTCTAACTACCGCCCTATATCGCTACTAAATGTAGACATTAAGCTCTACGCGAAACTCATAGCCACTAGACTTAATAAATTTCTGCCACAATTAATCCACTTAAACCAAGTTGGCTTCGTGCCCCATAGAGAAGCACGAGACAACACCATCAAGATTCTCAACCTGCTAGAGTATTCCCAAACCATGACATACCCTCCATCTTCCTGGCCATCGATGCCGAAAAGGCTTTCGACAGGTTGGATTGGCTATTTTTAAAACTTACACTAAAGCGGTTCGGCATAGGAGAGAAGCTAGTAGGGAAAATATTTGCTCTCTATCATACACCGAATGCACGCATCAAACTAAACGATTCCATGTCAGACCCCTTTCCCATATTGAACGGAACGAGGCAGGGCTGCCCACTCTCTCCCTTATTATTTGTTTTAGCTATGGAGGTTCTAGCCTCAAACGTTAGGAACAATGAAAAAATACACGGAATACGAATTGACGATACCCACTATAAGGCAGCGCTCTATGCAGACGATGTCTTATTCTCGTTAACCTCCCCCATACAGTCTCTTTCTGCACTGCTACCAGTTATAGAGACGTATAGTAATTTTTCCAATTTTAAAATAAACATGTCAAAATCAGAGTTTATGGGCATAGGGATCACGGGGCAGATGACTGGTCAGATCACTTCACAATTCCAATTTACATCAAAACCCAATTCCATAAAATATTTAGGAGTTCAGATAACGCCCAATAGGGATTCCCTACATCAGATGAACTACCAGATCCTCTTAGACTCTGTTAGACGAGAACTGCAAACCTGGCGGAGCAAATGCCTCTCCTGGTTGGGCAGGATACAAGCCTTCAAGATGAGCATTTTGCCTCGCTTTCTTTATCTGTTCCAGACCGTCCCGATCCAACCCCCTCCAAAATATATACGTATTGCACAGACACTAGTTAATGATTTTATTTGGGCTCATAAAAACCCCAGAATAGCTAAGTCCACACTCTATAGAAACAGAGATAGGGGAGGCTTGGGATTACCTAATTGTTATGTTAGGTGCAAGTATTTAATATCCTTAACTGCAGGACCACTCAGTCTCACACCAAACCTTTAGGTTCATTAGATGTAATCAAGAACCTAGTTTTTGCTCATAGATCTGAGGGTCACTGCTGCATGGATGCAGAGTGAAAGAAATGAGATTTAAAGGTATATTATCCCGATTGCAAAACCAGGTTGCAATATGCAGATAATTATAGAGATAGTAGATAAATGAAAGATATAGGTAAGATTAAGTATTAGTAGGTGAATGTCAGCCTCAAATAACACAGGTTGCAACCAGGAGGTGTTTCTATATAAAGTAAGCAGGAGAGCTCTATAACAGGTTATGTTGTTTTTAGTTAACAGGCAGTCCTTAGTTAGTCTATAACGTTGTTACTATTCATATAAACAGCAGGCAGTCTTTCACAACCAATAGTATGATTATTTGATAAAGCACATAGAATAATTAAGCACAGTTCATCAAGCTGAATCGAAAGATATTACAGGCAATCAGAATGTTAACGGTAGCTGTATTTGCATAAGCGTCACACTGTAAAACATGCAGGAAAGTCCTTCAAGGTAGTAAGTGAATTAAGGTGTAATACGTTACCAACTTCAGAGAGTAAGGAATAGTAACGGTTACCGCAGCTTCAAGGTGAGTTGCTATTAAGCACAGGAGTTGGTTGTTTGCAGCCAGAGTGAGAGAGAGCTCCAGAGACTTACGGTGACGTCAGACGCCGATACACGGCTTCAATGTAGAAGCCGGGAGAAATAGTATTAACAAGTAAGAGATACTTTAAGGATTCCGGACAAAACAAGGAAACCTGGTATATGACGATCCAAAGTTGAAAAGCACACAGCAGTTGTAGTTATTATGAGTAAATTCCTTGGTTAGGAATATCAGCAAGGTGTCTTCGTTGTTGCTCAGCTTATAGCTAAGTGAATACAAATTACCAAGCATAGGTAGACTGGAGGAGGGGCCTTATATAGGGATGTGAATACCTGAACATCCTGATTTAAAGGGACAGGAACATAACAGGACGCCCCCCTAAAAAGAGCCGCTCCGCGGATCAAGGCTTGGGTCGGTCGGGATGTCTCCGATGAAAAATTGAAAGAAGACGGGGTGCCGACAAATTAGAGTATGGTTCCCAGGAGTCCTCATCAGCCCCAAAACCTTTCCATCGTACCAGGTACTGGAGTTGATTGCGGTATAAACGAGAGTCCAAGATAGAATCCACCTCATACTCAACATCATCCACAACTGGAGGGTTAGTCAACGAAGGATGAGGGGGATCCCTTATCGGAGAGAAAGGTTTCAGGAGGGACACATGGAATGTAGGATGTATCCTGAGAGAAGGAGGCAGCTGAAGAGTCACAGCATTTGGATTAACAACCTTAACTATGTCATAGGGACCTATGAAAAGACTTCCAAGCTTTTTACTTGGAATACAGAGTTTCAGGTGTTTGGTACTTAGCCAAACTTTATCCCCAGGTTTATAAAGAGGGGGTTTTGAGCGTCTTAAATCATAATGATGTTTCTGTGAAGCTTGAGCTTCTTGTAAGGTTGTTTTGAGAACAGAAAACCCCTCAGCAATAGTATTGACAGTCTGATCAACCGTAGGTAGCAAGGAATCGGTTCTGTGGAAAAGATGATATGAAGGGTGAAAACCATAATTAATATAGAATGGCGAAGTTTTTGTGGATGCGTTGGTCATGTTATTATGTGCAAATTCTGCAGTAGGCAGCAGAGCGAACCAATTATCCTGTTGGTTGGTACAATAGCATCTCAGATACTGGTCAAGAGACTGGTTAGTCCTTTCGCACTGACCATTAGTCTGGGGATGATAAGCAGTACTTAATCTCCTAGTAATCTTGAGAATAGAACATAACTGAGTCCAGAACTTAGAGGTGAATTGAGATCCTCTATCAGATGTGATGGAGTCGGGTAGTCCATGTAACTTTACAACATGATTCAAGAACAGTATGGCTGTTTCGGATGCGGTTGGTAAACCCATATGTGGAATAAAATGTGCCATTTTAGAAAACAGATCAACAATGACTAGAATTGTGTTATGGTTAGAGGATGGGGGTAGCTCCACTATATAGTCCATTGCTATGTCCTTCCAGGGTCTTTCAGGAACTGGTAATGAGAGTAGAAGACCATAAGGACGAGTTCTAGTATGTTTGCAAGTAGCGCAGACTGAACAGGATCGAATGTAAGAAGAGACAGAACTTTTCATATTGGGCCACCAATAGTCTCTTTGAAGTATGCGTAGTGTTTTATGAAGTCCAGGATGTCCTGAAAGAAGAGAATCATGTGCAGAATGCATCAATTCATTACGTAGAGGTTCTGGTATGTATATCTGGTTTCCATGGTAATACAGATTACTACTGTGTTTTTGTAGATCTGCTAATGGGAGTTTTGGATCTGCTCTCTGATACTCTTTTATAGAGGTTTCAGTGATTGAAGTTAATCCAATGAACTTATTTTGTGGAATGATAGAATCTGGAGGTATATAATGTTGAGGTTTTGGATCCTTCCTTGAAAGCGCATCTGCTTTTGTATTTTTGGAACCCGGGCGGTAAGTGATGGTAAAATCAAATCTTGAAAAGAAGAGGCTCCATCTAACTTGTCTAGATGTTAACGTTTTGCTGGTTTTTAAATATTCAAGGTTTCTATGATCCGTAAGTATAAGAATAGTATGTTTAGTACCCTCAAGGAGGTGTCTCCAGAACTCTAGTGCTGATTTTATAGCGAGAAGCTCTTTTTCACCAATAGCATAATTTAGCTCGGCTGAGCTCATTACCCTAGAGTAATATGATATTGGATGCAGTGCTTCCTTGGGTGAAACTCTTTGTGAAAGTACAGCTCCAAGAGCGTACTCAGAAGCATCAACCTCAAGCGTGTACTGTAAACTGGGATCTGGGAATTTGAGTATCGGTGCTGTTACAAACCTCTCCTTTAATATATTAAATGCGTTCTCAGCATGGATATTCCAAGAGAAACCAGGTTTTTTCTGAGTTAATTTAGTCAAGGGTCTAGCAATCTCAGAAAAGCCCTTGATAAACTTCCTATAGAAGTTTGCAAACCCAAGAAATCTCTGAACATCCTTTTTTGTACGGGGGTTGCTCCAGTTAGTAATAGCTTCCACTTTGTTTGCTTCCATGGCGATACCAGAAGGGGAAACATGGTATCCTAAGAAGGAAATAGTAGTGGTATTAAAAATGCATTTCTCTAACTTGGCATAGAGATGGTGTGAACGAAGTCTGGACAAAACAAGCTTGACATGGGTGTGATGGTTTGTTATATTGTCAGAATAGATTAAAATGTCATCTAAATAAATGACCATACAGACATCAAGTAAGTCATGAAATACGTCATTTATAAAACACTGGAACGTTGCAGGAGCGTTGCACAGCCCAAAAGGCATTACTGTATATTCATACAGTCCATAACGTGTGCGGAAAGCTGTTAGCCACTCATCGCCTTTCCTCATTCTTATCAAGTTATAAGCTCCTCTAAGATCTAATTTTGTGTAAATTTTAGCTCCTTGCAACCGTTCTATAAGTTCAGGGATAAGTGGGAGTGGGTACCTGTTTTTCTTGGTGCATTTGTTAAGTTGTCTGTAGTCGATAATAGGACGAAGTGATCCGTCCTTGTTTTTAACAAAAAACATTGCAGCACCCGCTGGAGAGGTGGAAGGTCTTATAAAACCTTTCTTAAGGTTATCCTCTAAGTACTGTTTCAAATGAACCAATTCAGGTTCTGACATAGGGTATATATGACCAAAGGGAATAGAACTGCCCGGTAGTAAGTCTATCGGACAGTCATAAGACCTATGGGGGGGTAAGTTCTGAGCTTCTACTTTGTCAAACACATCGGAAAATTCTTTATAACATTCAGGTAAAACATGATCAGTCATACAACACACAGAAGCTTTGGGAAAACAGACTTCCTTACAGTAAGTGGAATTAAAATTCACAACACCTTGCTTCCAAGATATATCAGGATCATGCTTTATCAACCAATTGATACCAAAAATTAACGGGTATAAACTAGAGGGCAAAATGTCAAATGTACATGTCTCAGTATGGCCCTTCTGTGTGATAACTTGTAAGGGTGTAGTGTGATGGGTGATAGGCCCTGTATTCATAAGAAAACCATCAACCAATCTTATGGCTTGTGCACTATCTTTTTTTATTGTGGGTATTTTATGTTTTGTTACAAATGCTTGGTCAATGAAATTCCCAGATGCACCAGAGTCAATAACGGCCTGGGTTTTTGTCTTCTGTAGACGCCACTGCAAAAGAACAGAAATTGGTAAATGAGTGGTAAGCGCAGACAATTTATTAAGGCAATTTTGGTGCTGAAGATTCTTACCCCTCTTCTGTCTCATAAGCACAGGACAGTCTCTAACAGCATGGTCCTTTGCTGCGCAATATAAACACAAGTTATGTAGCTTCCTTCTGGCTTTTTCCTCTGGTTTTAGAGGACCCCTCATGACAGCAACTTCCATAGGTTCATCATTTGATTTAGATGGTGCAGTGACCACAGGATGGTATACCGGGATTTTCTTGGCAACAGGATCAGATAGTGCCCTTTCAGATCTACGTTCTCTTATCCTTCTATCAACAGTGATACATAAGGTCATAAGATTCTCTAATTCCACAGGAACTGCACCACGGGCTAATTCATCTTTTAATGTTTCAGAAAAACCTGTTCTGAACTGATTTCTCAGAGCAGGTTCATTCCATTGGGTGTCTGGTGCCCATCTTTTAAAGTCCGTGATATATTCTTCTACTGCTCTTTTACCTTGTCGTAGGCTCCTAAGAGCAGTCTCAGCAGTATTCTGCTTATGATGGTCTTCATATAATAGGGACATGGCAGAGAAAAAGGCATCTAAGGAGTCCAATATGGGGTCATTGTTCTCATAAAAGGCGTTAGCCCAGGATTTAGCCTCTCCTCTGAGGTATGAGATGACCGTTAGAACTTTGACCCGATCAGATGTATAGGTTCGGGATTTTAAAGAAAAGTACAGAGTACAGGAGTTTTTAAATTCTCTAAACTGAGTCCTGTCACCAAAAAATTTTTCAGGTGGAGAAACAGTTGGTTCAGGTGTTAATTCAATAGGAGCAGGTTTATCAGATAAGTGCTCATTAATAAACTTCCTAATGTGATCATTTTCAATTTTAATTTCTCTGAGGCCTTGTAGCATATGGTCCATGCTTTGTGCAAGGGAACCAACACGGTTTGTAAGTTCAGTGATATCCATGCTGTAGGATATATGTTATGGCTTGGTAATATGTTATGTTAGGTGCAAGTATTTAATATCCTTAACTGCAGGACCACTCAGTCTCACACCAAACCTTTAGGTTCATTAGATGTAATCAAGAACCTAGTTTTTGCTCATAGATCTGAGGGTCACTGCTGCATGGATGCAGAGTGAAAGAAATGAGATTTAAAGGTATATTATCCCGATTGCAAAACCAGGTTGCAATATGCAGATAATTATAGAGATAGTAGATAAATGAAAGATATAGGTAAGATTAAGTATTAGTAGGTGAATGTCAGCCTCAAATAACACAGGTTGCAACCAGGAGGTGTTTCTATATAAAGTAAGCAGGAGAGCTCTATAACAGGTTATGTTGTTTTTAGTTAACAGGCAGTCCTTAGTTAGTCTATAACGTTGTTACTATTCATATAAACAGCAGGCAGTCTTTCACAACCAATAGTATGATTATTTGATAAAGCACATAGAATAATTAAGCACAGTTCATCAAGCTGAATCGAAAGATATTACAGGCAATCAGAATGTTAACGGTAGCTGTATTTGCATAAGCGTCACACTGTAAAACATGCAGGAAAGTCCTTCAAAGTAGTAAGTGAATTAAGGTGTAATACGTTACCAACTTCAGAGAGTAAGGAATAGTAACGGTTACCGCAGCTTCAAGGTGAGTTGCTATTAAGCACAGGAGTTGGTTGTTTGCAGCCAGAGTGAGAGAGAGCTCCAGAGACTTACGGTGACGTCAGACGCCGATACACGGCTTCAATGTAGAAGCCGGGAGAAATAGTATTAACAAGTAAGAGATACTTTAAGGATTCCGGACAAAACAAGGAAACCTGGTATATGACGATCCAAAGTTGAAAAGCACACAGCAGTTTTAGTTATTATGAGTAAATTCCTTGGTTAGGAATATCAGCAAGGTGTCTTCGTTGTTGCTCAGCTTATAGCTAAGTGAATACAAATTACCAAGCATAGGTAGACTGGAGGAGGGGCCTTATATAGGGATGTGAATACCTGAACATCCTGATTTAAAGGGACAGGAACATAACACTAATCTCCTGTTTTATCACCAGGCGGCGCAGCTAACTAGAATAGTTGATTGGTGCAAAAATATTTCTAATAAGGTATGGGTGAAATTAGAGCACGACTTAGTCGGCTCCAAAAGCCTAGGGACACTCTGCTGGACATATAAACAACATAGAAATATGCCGCCACTTGCCCCTTCCTTAGTGACCACCACACTTCAAACATGGGATCGTCTTACCTACTCCCAGAAGGGTATCTCCACAATCCCCTCGCCATTAACTCCCTTGCTCCATAACAACGATTTCCCCGCACTCAGACACCTTTGGACAGGAGACCTTTATACTATCTCAGCGGGTTTACCCTGCAACCTAGTTACAGAAAGAGGTGTCATCCTGCCCAGAGCTTCTCTAATAGATAAAAACATCCATTTTTTCAGCAGGTGGCTGGAATACTTACAGTTATCACATTTCCTCTCTAACCACAGAGATAAATCTAATTTAGTACGAAGCCTAAACCCGTTTGAGTTACTATGCAGATCCACTCAAGTAGTGAAAGGTACACTCTCCGCGATTTACAAAATTTTATTAGCTATACACTCCAAACCCCCCCCATCATATACCAAAACTTGGGAGACAGAGCTGGGCATTGTCATCCCCCCCGAAACCTGGGATACCATCTTCCACCAAATGGGCAAAGCACCCTCCTCTATGAGTATCACTGAGACCAACATGAAATTACTAGGAAGATGGTACTTATACCCTCTAGGATAGCTAGGATTTACCCTCACGCTGATTCCCTCTGCTGGAGGGACTGTAAACAAACTGGCAACCTATACCATATATGGTGGGACTGCCCCCTACTCCAACCATATTGGCAGGGTGTACATAGGGAGATCCAAAAAGTTCTCTCGCTGGTCATCCCTTTTGACCCCCTGACTATACTATTCAATAAACCGCCCAAAATCAAATGCAAATACAAGGCAGTTTTGTTATACATAATGCTTAGCAGTGCAAAACAACTGGTCCCTAGGTTATGGAAACAACACAGAGTCCCTTCCAAAACCGAATGGTCACAAAATGTTACGCTCCTCCTTTCCCTCGAGAGATTCCACTACTTAAAAACCAATAGAATGGATTTCTATTGTGCTATGTTATTTTTCTGGGAAACTTACACTCATGCAAGCGATGGGACACCCTCCCAAACTCAAAATCCATAGCTATAAGGGCTCATTACTGAACCCACTCCCCACACAGGAAATTTGGGGAGCTGATGGACCGACGACAAGGCCCCTGATCAGTCGTTTGCAAAATGGTCTGTTATGTAATATCAAGTCATGATACTGAAACATTTTACTATGTTAAAATACATTAAGTGACAAAAACCTTAGTATTATACGCCCCATAACATGTAGCCAGCCGCCCCTTCGGCCAACCGCTACTTTCCATACTAATGAAAACCCACTTAGAAACTATTACCACATGTGCTCACGCTGCGCAACAAAGTTTCAAAGTTTTAAAGTTCGATTGTCTTCAAGTATAATGTAATGTACAGTTTGGTTTTTATGTTAACGCAGAAAACTAGAAAAACCTGCAAGCTTCTGTCCCACAGAAGATTCCTATGTTTACAATAGCATGAAAGTAAGAAACTTAAAGCACATGGACATTCACAATTTTGTTGTTATTTAGCTTAATTTCTGATAATCTCTTGACATGTCTTTCACGCTGACACATTGTAACGGCTCATGTAAACAATGTCTTCCTTGTCCTTATTATTGAAAATAAAGCTTGTTTGGAAAAAAAAAAAAAAAACTGCAATACAAAAAAAAAAATAATAATAGTAATTAAAAACAATCCAATTTCATTAATGACTCAGTTTCACGGTATAAAAATGATTATGTGATCTGGAGAAGATACTTTAAACAGTGTGTCACTAGAAACCATTCAAAGGAAGGCAACTAAAATGGTACATTTGTGACCTTAATAAAGAAGCTGCTGCTGTGGCCCACC
Source organism: Bombina bombina (assembly GCF_027579735.1). Taxonomy (NCBI): domain Eukaryota; kingdom Metazoa; phylum Chordata; class Amphibia; order Anura; family Bombinatoridae; genus Bombina; species Bombina bombina. The sequence goes on along the minus strand of NW_026511002.1, from coordinate 15,330 downwards.
GGGAAATCTCCTGGTATCTTGGTAGGCAAATCCGGCCTTGAATGACGATCCAGAAAAAACTTAGTTAGTTTTTTAATGATTTTCTGCAGGCAGGAAAAAGTTCAAAGTTTCAGATTTACACTACTCAGGGCTCGCTTCCATTGAGTTGTTAAAATGGAGCTGTAAGCTACTGAAGTAGCCGGCAGCTAAAAGTAGTTTATGGTTCCATTTTAGTACCAGGTTTCCATTTAAATATTTTGCGCATTGCCTGCAGTCGCTCTTTACGTGTAGGTGTAAGTTAACGTTGTGTTAACGCTTCCATCCAACGTCAGATTTCTTGAAAATCAATTAGTTGCTATGGTAACCCGACCTTACACTATAAAATGTACGTTTAACGTCTGTGCTCCAAACCTGTGATTACCTCTTAAGAGAAACAAAAACAAAGATACAGGTATTTATAATACATATTTTTTGTATTACTATTTATTATAATTATATTTTCCACTTTATTAATATATGTAATATGTATTGCTGCTCTAGGCATAAGTCTAGTTTGAATTCTGTAGATATGTGCTTGCATATATTTTTAAATGTAAATACATACTTATATTTCCATAAGAACATAAGTGCAACTATTCCTATACATGGGACAACAATTAATATTACATATTATAATTTATTTCTATATTGAAACACTTGCATTGTTTTCAAGTTTTAGGTCTCAAAAAGCTAAATTTTCCTTTTACACCCAGTTCAACTATTTTTCTCAATGTATCGACAGCTTCCGACAGTGTATTAACGGTTTGCACTTTCAATGGAAACCTGGTATAAGTTATCGCTTAACGGCTTCTAATACTTTCTACGGGAGGCAAAAATATTTTCAACAGCCAGAACCCGGCTGCCAATATTGAAGTATAACGCACCATCAGAAACAGACAAAATGTTGGACAAAATGAAAGAATTTTTTTTCATGATGAACAATTCATCAAAAAAATAAAATAAATCGATTTATAACCAAGACCTGAACTATGACATAGATGTGGGATTACATAATTAACCCCTCTCTTTTTTTTCCTTTTGAGAAGCGGGACTTCTAAATTGCGTGGCCCTCACAAGTATCATGATGCTGGCTTGAACTTTACAACATTACAAGAGATAATTATTGAACTCATGAACTTTTATATTGAATCAATAATCCACAGAGTTGACTTTGATTATGTTTGCATGTTTTCGGATGTTACTGAAATGTCAAATTTGTGATATGTATGTGTACACTTTTTTCTTAAGACTTCAATCGGATGGAGGACCTCTTCTTGCCCCACTTGGATGAAGACTTCAGCCGGATCATGGACCTCTTCAGCCCCCCGCTTGGGCTTGGATCAGGACATCGGAGGAGCTCTTCTGGACAGATCGGTGAACCCGGTGAGGTGAAGACAAGGTAGGAAGATCTTCAGGGGCTTAGTGTTAGGTTTATTTAAGGGGGGTTTGGGTTAGATTAGGGGTATGTGGGTGGTGGGTTGTAATGTTGGGGGGCTTGGGTATTGTATGGTTTTTTTTACAGGCAAAAGAGCTGAACTTCTTGGGGCATGCCCCGCAAAGGGCCCTGTTCAGGGCTGGTAAGGTAAAAGAGCTTTGAACTTTAGTAATTTAGAATAGGGTAGGGCATTTTTTTATTTTGGGGGGCTTTGTTATTTTATTAGGGGGCTTAGAGTAGGTGTAATTAGTTTAAAATTGTTGTAATATTTTTCTTATGTTTGTAAATTTTTTTTATTTTTTGTAACTTAGTTCTTTTTTATTTTTTGTACTTTAGCTAGTTTATTTAATTGTATTTATTTGTAGGAATTGTATTTAATTAATTTATTGATAGTGTAGTGTTAGGTTAATTGTAGGTAATTGTAGGTAGTTTATTTAATTAATTTATTGATAGTGTAGTGTTAGGTTTAATTGTAACTTAGGTTAGGATTTATTTTACAGGTAATTTTGTAATTATTTTAACTATTTTAGCTATTAAATAGTTCTTAACTATTTAATAGCTATTGTACCTGGTTAAAATAAATACAAAGTTACCTGTAAAATAAATATAAATCCTAAAATAGCTATAATATAATTATAATTTATATTGTAGCTATATTAGGATTTATTTTACAGGTAAGTATTTAGCTTTAAATAGGAATAATTTATTTAATAAGAGTTAATTTATTTCGTTAGATTTAAATTATATTTAACTTAGGGGGGTGTTAGTGTTAGGGTTAGACTTAGCTTTAGGGGTTAATACATTTATTAGAATAGCAGTGAGCTCCAGTCGGCAGATTAGGGGTTAATGTTTGAAGTTAGGTGTCGGCGATGTTAGGGAGGGCAGATTAGGGGTTAATACTATTTATTATAGGGTTAGTGAGGCGGATTAGGGGTTAATAACTTTATAATAATAGCGGTGCGGTCCGGTCGGCAGATTAGGGGTTAATTGGTGTAGGTAGCTGGCGGCGACGTTGTGGGGGGCAGGTTAGGGGTTAATAAATATAATACAGGGGTCGGCGGTGTTAGGGGCAGCAGATTAGGGGTACATAAGTATAACGTAGGTGGCGGCGCTTTGCGGTCGGCAGATTAGGGGTTAATAGGTGTAGGCAGCTGGCGGCGACGTTGTGGGGGGCAGGTTAGGGGTTAATAAATATAATACAGGGGTCGGCGTGTTAGGGGCAGCAGATTAGGGGTATATAAGGATAACCTAGGTGGCGGTCGGCAGATTAGGGGTTAAAAAAATGTAATCGAGTGTCGGCGATGTGGGGGGACCTCGGTTTAGGGGTACATAGGTAGTTTATGGGTGTTAGTGTACTTTAGAGTACAGTAGTTAAGAGCTTTATGAACCGGCGTTAGCCCAGAAAGCTCTTAACTACTGACTTTTTTCCTGCGGCTGGAGTTTTGTCGTTAGATGTCTAACGCTCACTTCAGACACGACTCTAAATACCGGAGTTAGAAAGATCCCATTGAAAAGATAGGATACGCAATTGACGTAAGGGGATCTGCGGTATGGAAAATTCGCGCTGAAAAGTGAGCGTTAGACCCTATTTTGAGTGACTCCAAATCCTGGAGGTAGCCTAAAACCAGCGTTAGGAGCCTCTAACGCTGGTTTTCACGGCTAACGCCAAACTCTAAATCTAGGCCAGAGTTTTATTAGAGTGTGGTTGAAACCCAGCAATGCTATAGATAAATATATAAAAGTAGAACTGATGTTGCTATTACAGAGTAATACTATCATGGCAGTTTGCTTTATTAAAGCTAGGACTACATTGAAAATAAGATCATCAGCAATGCAGATTTACTTTCAATTTGTTTTTGCGGCATTCTTGGCTTCACTAAAAAGTGAGTTGATTCTAACTTAGGGCAAATGTGTAACTTGAAAATTTTAGTTGTGTGAAGGGACATTGTACTGTAACTGTATTCCCAATGATCTATTTACTAGCCAGAGTGTATTAAATTGTTACCTTTATTGTGATATATGAAATAGCTACTTTTGCCTTTAAATGTCAGCACTGCAGTGTTGGCTATAGAAAAGCTGAAAAGCTATGTAAGTGAGACAAAGTGGCAGAAATCAACCTCTCAGTGAAGGTGGGAGATCCCTAACCCCTTTGCAAAGTTGTTCGTGTAGAATCTTTCAATCCGAAAAATTTGTCCCAGCTTTGTCCAAAAAACTTTGTCCCATTAAATTGCAATATTTATGTTAGAAGCATGTATCTGTGGATTGCTCAGTGGAGGTTTTAGAGAGAATTGGTGGATGCTTGGTTAGTCAAACAAGCCATAGTCAAGGGTTGGACATGGAAGACAATCAAGCTGTATTCAGTACACAGTAGACAAAGCTGTAAAGACAATGCTATATTACTGCTAAAAACAACCATAATAATCAGGCAATGAGTGTTTGCAGGGAACAAGTTCTCATAGGCCCAAAACAGTCACATGATTAGATACAGGTGCAGGCAAGACATACAATTACATAGATCCAGTTACACAGATATCAGCTCACAGGATAATATCTGAGTTCAGCTGCACACAAAAGAAAAGAACAGCAACAGTGAGACCAAGGTTCAATACCAAGGACAGTTCCTGACAGTTCCCTTTCCTTTAAAAGAGATATCTTCCTGAGAACCTATTGACCGTGTTTAGGGCCAGATTACCCCTATTGCAAAGTATCCAGCTACACTATTAACCCCTAAACTGCCACAAGCCCACATCACAAATACCCCATTACACTATTAACACCTAAACCGCCACTACCACAATCCCAATGTACCCTGCTACACTTTTAACCCCTAAACTGTCACAAACCCCATCGCAAAGTACCCTGCTACACTATTTTAGCCCCTAATTCACCACAACCCCATCACAAAGTACCCCTCTACACTATTAACCCCTAAACCACCACAACCGCAAAGTGCCCCGCTACACTATTAACCCCTAAACCACCACAACCACCATTGCAAAGCTCTCTGCTACACTATTAACCTCTTAACCGCTACAACCCCCATCACAAAGTTCTCCGCTACACTATTAACCCCTAAACCACCACAACCCCCATGGCAAAGTACACGCCTCCTAACAGCTATCACCCCTAACCAAAAAATAAAAACCCTACCATTACATAAAAATACAAACCTAACATTGCAGAAAATAATTTTAAAAAATTAACAAAAAAACACCCCAAAATGATAAACCCTATACTAACACTAAAAGTTACTACTGCAATAGCTTTTTGTAGGGTATTACCCTAAAGCGATCTAAAAAACTAATAAAAAATTGCCCTGTTTTTTTTTTATTGGTTGATTTGAATTTGGATTTGAAAATCGGCCAATAGGAATGCAAAGGCATCCCTATATAAGGGTGAACCTTGCATTCAAAATTAACTGTGTGGTGAAGACCTCATAAAGACGGATCGGGTGGAATAAGCATTGGAAGGAAGATAGACGATGGAAGAAGTCTGGCCCAGCGGAGCACCGCCATGGATAAAGTAAGAAGAGGAGCACCGCCGGAGGCAATCTCCTAGGAGCCGGATTCAAGCTTGGTCAGTACCGATTTTAGGGTTTAGCAATGCAAGTTTTTGGGGTGAGCTTTTGTTTATTAGCTCAGGGTGCAAAAGAGAGGGCATCTTTTTTAGGATAGGATTTTTTATTTTTAAAATAGGATTTTTTTAGAATATCGTTTTTTTTTTTTTTAAATGGGAAAAAAGCTGTTATTGTTTTAGGGCAATGCCCAACTAAATGCCCATTTCAGGGAAAAAAAATTTAGGATAGTTTTTTTTTTGTTTAAAGGGACATAATACTCATATGCTAAATCACTTGAAACTGATGCAGTATAATTGTAAAAAGCTGACAGGAAAATATCCCCTGAGCATCTCTATGTAAAAAAAGAAGATATTTTACCTCACAATTTCCTCAGCTCAGCAGAGTAAGTTCTGTGTAAAAAGTTATACTCAACTGCTGCTCAGTTGCAGGTAAAAAAATAAATAAATTAAGTAATGAACTGCAGCCAATCAGCATCAACAGTGCAGAGGTCATGAACTCTTTTACTGTGATCTCATGAGATTTGACTTAACTCTTATGAGATTTCATTGTAAACTTCCTTAAGCTGAATAGGGAAATAAGATGAGAGTGCACATAAGCTTGCTCCTTCCGCTGTCCCGGGACAGACATACTGATTTGTTGCTTAGAAGTCCTTTACAATGGGATGTGGCTACTGAGGAACTTTTGAGATAAAATATCTTTCTTTTTTACATAGAGATGTTCAGGTGATATTTTCTAGTCAGCTTTTTACAGCTATACTGCATCACTTTCAAGTGTTTAAACATTTGGGTATTATGGCCCTTTTTTAGATTTTTTGTTTCTATATATAAAAAAGCTGACATTTCTTTATGGCAATGCCCTTACTATGGCAATGTAAGAGTATTTTTTTTAGATAGGCTTTTTTTTAGGGGGGGGGTCACTTATTTCTTAGAATGGGGTTATATATGCTTTTATTTATTTTTTTAAAAAGAGCTCAAATGCTTTAGGGCAATACCCTACAAAAATCCATTCTAAAGGGGTCAATTTATGTAAGTGCGAGCAGACATGATATGATATAGCGGGTCATGTCCGCTGCACATCGATAAATGCCGACAGCATACCCCGCTAGCAAGGGGTGTCAATCAACCTGATCGTATTCCATCGGGTTGATTTCTGTCCGCCGCCTCAGAGCAGGCGGACAGGTTATGGAGCAGCGGTCTTTACGGAGCTTGATAAATTGATTTCTAAGGGCTATTGCTATAGTAACTTTTACATAGTAACATAATAGATGAGGTTGAAAAAAAGACTGAAGTCTTCAGATTAAGATGCCTTAACAAGTGCAGCAACAGACTTTATTGATATTTAATTGATATTTAATATTCAGAACCAGCTTGAAGACTTGGACAATAGAGGTAGATGACACAAATTTAGTGACAGGAAAAAGGTAACAGCAGTGGGACGCAAAAAGCGCCCTATTTCTTTGGATGGATTTGAGATTTTAGCCCCGCAATATTGTTGAAACAAAATGATGCACAGTATAAAACACTCCACCTTGCAGAACTGAATATTAAATATAGATGGGGCTTCCCATTTTGCTTGTGAGTGACAAAAGGATAAATAAGTAACCCTATACAGCACACCTAATTATCTTAATCAGTTTTGTAAGCAGCGAATCAAATCATTTACAATTCTCACTTGTTCCTCTGACCACCAGCTTACAACTATTAGCAAGGATTGTCTTTTTTCATGTATCCAGATTTCACCTATGCCTACTTACTTAATAAAAATAATTTCTAGGAATGTGAAGGGCCTAAATTCACCAATTAAACACCCTATTAACTGGTTTATATATACAGTATACATATATAATAGCGTCTCCAGTTCTAAAAGCAATGGGGTAGGAATTCTTTTTTGCAGGGATTTACCTTTCCAAATACAAAAGCTCTCAGATCCTGATGAACGATATATCTTTATATCATGCCTTTTATATAAACATATATACTTCTAATAAGCCCACCTTTTATTAAAAAAACGTGCAATATTATCTGTGAGCATAGGAAGGGAACCCTGTTCCCCCTCCATCTTCCCCTTTCATCTGGAAACATGATAACTCCTTTTTCCTTTAACTACAAGTTAGAGAGAAGTGGAGTCCCTCTCTAAGGGTGTATTTTACTTGTAATGCTAATCTATAGCTACCCATCTTATCTCTTTGGGAGTTCAATAAGACTGTTTAGGAAAGAAAATAATTGGGTTTTAGGTCTCTTTAAGATCAGCTCCAGAGCAACAATGCACAATTGGGAGCTAGCTGAATGTTAGGAGACAAATGTGTGTAGCCACCAATAATCAACTAGAACCCAGTAGTGCATTGCTGCTGAGCATATGTGCATGCTTTCAAAAGAAAATAGCAAAATAACAAAGTACATTTTATAATTAGAAGTGAAGTGAGCCTTAAATGACTCAATTTCTTTCTTTCACAATTCAGATAGCATATGCAATTTTAAACACCTTTTCAATTTACTTCTAGGCATCTAGTTATTAAGGTCTGTCGGACCTGATCTGACAGTGCGGATCAGGTCCGACAGACCTCGCTGAATACGGCGAGCAATACGCTCGCCATATTCAGCATTGCACCAGCAGCTCTTGTGAGCTGCTGGTGCAACGCCGCCCCCTGCAAACTCGCGGCCAATCAGCCACCAGCAGGGGGGTGTCAATCAACCCGATCGTACTCGATCGGGTTGATTTCCGGCGATGTCTGTCCGCCTGCTCAGAGCAGGCGGACAGGTTATGGAGCAGTGGTCTTTGTGACCGCTGCTTCATAACTGCTCTTTCTGGCGAGCCTGCAGGCTCGCCAGAAACACGGGGCATCAAGCTCCATTAGGATCTTGATACATATGCCCCCTAGTATCTAATTTGCTTGGTATTCTTTGTTTAAAAGCATACATTGTAGACTGAGAAGCAGCAATGCATGGTCCAGATGTGTTCAGCTAACTCTTAGTAGTGCATTGCTGCTCATTCAACAAAGGTTGCCAAAATAACAAGCACATTTGATAATAGAAGTAAATGGTAAAGTTGCTTCAAATAGGATGCTCTCTCTGAATTATGAAAGAAAAGGTTTGTGTTTCCTTCCCTTTAATTCTGACCTTTATGCCCCTTTATGTGTAAAGTAATACTGCAGTATTGCTTTTGTATTTCCTACTAAATCTCACTGGCTGATGACTAGGCTAAAAGAAAAGAGACTGCTCCCAGGTGGTGACCTAACATAGAGCAAGCTACTGAGACGTTCTTCATTCCTGGTTGAGCACCTGTCTATATTTTAGTAATGACAATGGGGAAAATCTTTCTAAGGGTGATGGGAGAAACCAGATGTGGACTCCCTGCCCAATGCGCCTAGAGGGATATGGCTGCACTTCACTGACACCCACAGAAGGCTAAAACGATCATCTAGGGTTGCCATGTTCTGTGTTCATATTGTCTGGTATTTTAGGACTGGACCTTTTTAAATGTTTTACATTTATATATTTTTGTTAAAAGTTCAGTAAATGTTATTACTTTATGTATGGGAGACAGTGCATCACATTGCTTACATATTTCTTTTAGCAAAAAAATGTTTCTATCAAAAGCTTCACTGTTTCAGTAACATATACACATAAGGTGTTTGATACAAACTAAGTTATCGCTGCATATATGGAATATATGAGGGAATATTTGTTAGGGTTTAAAAGGCAGTACATTTCACCGCTCGGATTTGTACATTATTTTTTAACATTGAAAAAGGCTGGTATTATGGACGAAACGTGTTTGTTCTAGTTACCGTGTTGGTCACTCCTGTCTCCTGAAGCCAACGCTTCCAGTTATCGGCCAAGAATACAGGGGAGTGACCCATGGTTTTTATAGTGTGTGGGTTTTTGGGTAACAGGGTCAGGGTTTTTCCCTGTTTTATTGTATACCTATTAAACTTTATGTTTTAACTTTAGATTATTTAGCGTAATAGGAATGAGTGCTATTTAAACCCCTATCTGTTTCCTGTGTGCATATTATATAGCTGTCCAATATCATCATAAATCAAATTTCCATACCTTTCAATATTTAAAATAAATGCACCAGCATTAAACATGAACTTGGGGGCCACTTTCAGGGGAGGTAACACCCCTATGAGGTGTGACGGCGTAGTGCAGGGAGAACCAGCGGCATAGCAGGACCCAATACCAGTTTGACCAAAGACCACTACGTGCCAGACTCCAGATTTTACTGCATACCTAAAAAAAAAAAAACTGTCAAACAACTACTAAAAAAACTTACTCACTGAGCAAAATCTTTGACCAAAAGACCATCAGCAAATGTCATCAGTAGTTGCACTATACCCTTAAGGGGCCGCGTTCTTACAATGATATGGCTAAGTAGCCAACCTCCAGGCCATAACCATGCCATTGTTGTTTCTTGACTCCTCGTGACCTCTCCGGATTCTTTACCAAAGGTTCCTAACAATTCTAGGGAGGGAGGGAGGGAGGAAGGGAAAAGATAAAAAAGGTCAGTGATTCCTGCTTCCTGTCTCACCTGCCCTTTATGTCTTCCCCAACCCCTCCCCTTTTACAACACCTTGTAACTAGAAAAAACACTTCCTCTATCTGTGACTCATGGGACCCTCCTCTTTTGTCTTCAGAGGATCCCGTGCTCACCATCCCCCTTTATGAACCTTTCTTTACTCAGGGAGCCCTTAACTTGCTCCCTTCATATTCATTCAGCCTGGTTTTATAAGGTCTGTAGCTCCTAGAGTTTAATTCCAGGAAATATAACAAACACGTCTAAAAGAAAAAACCCACCAACCTTTATCACATAACCTTATACAACCATAACACATCAACTTCCCCAAATAAAGATACAGACACAGTTCTTGGCGTTTAAAATTTTGGAAAGGTCACGGGTTCGATTAATTGAAAACTATTAGAGCAACCCAATGGGTCCACATAATAGTTGCCATTAAACTTGCAACCCATCAACTTAAAACTCACTGGATTAAGGGGCAACAACCGAAATGCTGATTATATGTCGATTTCTGACAACAAAGCTCCCTTGCTCATGGCCCGCACCATCTGCACGGCCCTGTAAAAAGATTGGTATTCAACCGATGAATCCTCTTTAGCTATTGCATCATTTACTGATCCCCCCTAGGGTAAGATAGGTGCTGTATCATCCTATACTTGCCCTGCTCTTTCTTTGGGACTATGCCTAAGAGAGACACCACTAAATCTTCAATAGTTTTTTCCTTAAATGGGCCTGCCATTCTACCTAATTTTACCTCCTTATCCAATTTCTCCTGCAGTACCTCAGGGAACTCCACAGCTGACTTCAAATTCCTCGCCTTACCTGACCCTTTCACCTCAAATTGAACCAGAATAACAAAACTCTCAGACAAACCATGCTCAAGAAAAATCCTACCCTCTATATTCTCATACGCCTGCAACTCATTTAACAACCTATCTACTTTCAGGGGTGTTTTGGCCAACCCCCAATCGAACTCCACTGCTGGTATTACCTTGCCCTCAAAAGTAATACCTGGGTCTATTCCCATTGCCCCTTTTACAATCCACTCCAGGGTGATTATTACTACAATATCTATATACGTGCCTATATTTACAGGAATTCTAACATACCTTTTATCATTGTACGCCCATCAAACCTTGGCCTCACCTCTACCTCCTTTCCCAAAAACCTGTGGCTGAACCATAGGTCTAAATTGTTATGGCTCAGCATTTTTTACCTCCCTTGACCACAGATCCTTAACTTTACCGCAAAATCCTTTCTGCCCCTCTCCCCAGCTGTAAATTACCTCTTCTAAACTCCACATCATAATCTTTCCATGAATACCCCCCATATGTAGTGTAGCACTATGCTATAAGGTGAATATACCTTAACATACCCTTAACCATTTCTGAATTTGCCACAAAAACATAAATTAGCATACCTTTCACCCATTCTGGAAAAGTTTGCTTCAGCTTATGATTTTTTCCCTCATCTCCCCTAGACTTCCATGCCACTGCTTCCCTTGTTATTTCAAAAAATATCTATATATTTACCTATCTCAGCTTTTCCACTATTTTTGCTTTTAAATGCATGGATAGTGGCAGCAATCTTGTTGCTGAGACTTCGTCATATGCAGCATATTCCTGATCAAATTGTTCTATATCTTTCTCCTTTAAACTCCTTAATCTCTCCCCTCCCTGTTTTGCATAAATCTTCTTCATTATTTTTAACATATGTCTATTTCCCTCCCCTTTAACCTTATCATCCTCAGAATCAAAATCTGATGAACTATCAGATGGCAAGCCCCTCCTGCAGACATATTTCTTACCTTGCTTTCCCTTGCTTTGCCTTTCCAATTCCTTATTACTGTCTGTCTTGTCCTGCTCCACCACCGACACGCCATGTTTCTCTGTGTCCATTACTTCATTCTGACTGCTGCTGCTGTACAACTCTGCCACAGCTGCTCCTCCTTGCCTTGGGATCGAAGGATGGGATCTATGTGCCTGTAAATATTCCATATCATTAATTTTGTCACTAGTATCATTGTCCAATATATTGCCTCTGCCTCTGTTAACCTTCACAGCACCCTGTTTTGAAACCCCAAGGTGGATATTGCCTCTCTGTTCCCCAGCTATGCAGCTACCATCAGAATTTACTGCCCCCAGCTGCTCCATATTTCTGGCCTCATCCACCTCTTCTATCCTCCTATAAGCATTCCAATTAACATCAAATATAATGCTATTGTCACTCATATTCCTATCATCAGTCCTCAACCTTTTAACCCCTTCTAGCATCCTGGTGCCCAGTCTGAAATGTATCTGACACATTACTATTGTTATACCTAGTCCTATCCACATGCCCCTTGCTAACGTTATTATGCCTGCTGCTATCTATCCTGCCTGATCAAATCCCTCCTGTCTCCTATTATCATCAAAAACGTGCCCACCTGAAACCCATTGCCCCAAAGTAGAGAGAACCCCTGCTAATAGGGGGGCAATACTGCTTGCTGATGCTGCTACAAAACCACTGCTTGTTGGTACCCTGTGTTCCTCATTCACCCTACCCTCCCTCTGGCCAGCGTGGCACCTTGCGCTGATGTCATCAGACTTTGCACGGTCAAGTGAGCACATTTCTGACAAATTGTCATCACGCTCACTTCCATGTGATCACTGGCGCTGTTGGATGACATTATCCCGAGGGGAAACATCAAAAAGAGGAAGCTGGTGGGGCTGGTCATGCCCAATCGCCATCTTGGGGCCTGCAATCCAGGATAGAGAACGCACATGAGGGGAACACGATAGGGAAAGGGAGGGGGAACGGCCTGAACCTGAATCACAGGATGGAGGGCGGGATAGTGACTTGGGAGCTGGCGAGCGGGAGACATGATACTGGGATGCCATATTTTTAGGGTCACGGCCATATTCATTTTGTCTATTAGTTCTATTATGGGGCACATTATCATTATGGGAATGGTGAGAGGGGGGGGGGCTTACTGCCTGCACCATTAGGCCTTATATGGAGGACATTATCAGTATGGGAATGATGAAAGGGGGAAGTCTAACAGTCAGCACCAACTGCAGGTGAAGATGGCCTATTTCCCTGGCCACACAGCACACTCTGATTCATGGGGGAGTTAAAAATTGCAGATGAACTCTCAAAATCCCCAGACCCATTGGACATATACTCTACCTTCACATCAGGCCCTTCAGGAAAACCCAGGGGAGGGGGGTTTCTCCCTAGTCCTTTAGTACTTGCCATTGGTTTAGTTTAGCAGCTACATACCCAGAGGAAAAAAACAGTAGGAGACACAGAAGGACCAATTAAGGATAGAAACATAGAAATTGACGGCAGATAAGAGCCATAGACCCAGCAAGTCTGCCCGATATTACCTAACAGTATAAACTTATCTAGTTTGTAGGATAGCCTTATGCTTGTCCCATGCATTTTTAAAGTCCCCCACAGTGTTTGTCGCTACTACCTCTTGAGGAAGTTTATTCCATAAATCAATCACTCTTTCTGTAAAGAAGTGCTTCCTCAAATTACTCCTGAATCTACTACCGTTTAGCTTGAGCTCATGACCCCTTGTTCTTGAATTTTCCATTTTATGTAAAATACCCACAGCCTCAGTTTTACTAAGCCCTTTAACGTATTTGAAAGTTGCTATCATATCACCTCTTTCCCTTCTCTCCTCCAAGCTATACATATTTAGGTCATTGAGCCTATCCTGGTAAGTTTTATTTTTTAGACCATGTACCATTTTGGTAGCCCTCCTTTGCACAGATTCAAGTTTGTTAATATCCTTCTGAAGATATGGCCTCCAGAACTGCACACAATACTCAAGATGAGGCCTAACTAATGATCTATAAAGTGGCATAAGAACCTTACTATTTCTGCTGCAAATACCTCTACCAATACATCCAAGCATTCTGCTAGCCTTACTCGCTGCATTACTACATTGTTTACTAAGTTTTAAATCATCTGAAATAATAATTCCCAAGTCCTGTTCCTCATCTGTAACAGTCAGTAAAGTGTCATTGAGTCTGTAATTAACAATTGGATTTTTCTTTCCTAGATGCATTATTTTACACTTTGCTGTGTTAAACAGGATACTCCCTGTTGAGATGGTAATCTTTGCTACTTTTTCTCATATTTTTTCAGCTTCCACTGCGATGCCAAAGCCATTGTCCTCTAGATAGTCTCATCATCATTGAGAAACTTCTTAGGGATTTTCCTGTTCCTGGAGGTCATATTTGCAGCCAAACAAACCAATCTGCTCTGAAACAAAGAAAAAAGGTTAGTGATACCTGCTTCCTGTCTCACCTGCCCTTTATGCCTTCCTCAACCCCTCCCCTTTTACAACACCCTGTAACTAGAAAAAAACACTTCCCCTATCTGTGACTCATGGGACCCTCCTCTTTTGTCTTCAGAGGATTCCATGCTCACCATCCCCCTTTATCATACTTTCTTTGTTCAGGGAGCCCATCCCTTAACGTGCTCCCTTCATATTCATTCAGTCTGCTTTTGTTCTCAAAAGTCTGATGTGTTGTCCCTGTTAGGCTTAAAATCCATGTAATTTGAAAGCCAAAGGGTTACACTTTGTGCATCAGGTTATTTTGTAATAGACAAAGTCTCACTTAGAGATAGCTGACAGGTACTGGATAAATAGTGATCCGATAGTATATGTGTGTCAAGGTACTCCTCTTGCTATATGTTCTGAGATAGTCTTTTAATAATGTCACTACTGTGATTGTATATCATTGCCTTAATATGTGACATACGTAATATCAAGTTGTGGTAGCAAGATGCATATATGAATAACAACGCTCACTCACCAGGTCCTCCTTCATAAGCAGGCTTTACCTTTTCCTGTGTCTATCGTCAGGAATGGCTCCTTAGTGTTATAAGCCAGGTGCCAAGATGTAGATGCATAGGGGGCCAGGTTCTCCTCAGTTTGGCGTGCAGCAAATGTTTCCAGGGAGCATTTAAATCAGTTGGATGCAGTTGCAGCCCTCAGACAAATCGCTAATCAGTTAAATAGCAAGCAAAAATCACCAAGGTGAAAGAATCCAGCTGCCAATGGCACATTAAAGATAAAAAATAACTATAATTGGTATACAATGAAACGACTTTACAAAAAGTCAGGGAAGTAACTATATCCCAGCCAGCTGAACCACTAACAGCACATATCAAACGTCCAACATGTTTCATGCCATTATAGCAATTCATCAAGAGAGAGAGAGTTAAGGTCTTTACTCTAGGGTTAAAAACTGTTGAAGATCCAATCAGCAGACTGTTGTCTGAGAGCCTCTAAACTCCACTGATTGGATCTTCAGCAGCTTGCTCCTATTTGTGTAATGGGTCTTTTCATATGCAGAGGGAGGGGGGAGTGTCTGCTTACTGGGTGTTCCAGTTAACCTTTTAAAAAGTGCTAAACTGGGAGTAACGGCTAGATTATGAGTTTTGCGTTATGAGGGGCGCGGTACTGTCACAGTAGCAGTCACTATATGCCAGTGTCTTGTCCCTGATATGCTATAGATTGTTGAAATAATGTTCATCCCCTTACTACTAAAAAAAATGTAAAGAACAGAATTCTAATCAGTGAGCTGAATTTAATATGGGGTGGTGCAATATTCCAGAAACCCTCAAAAAAACAAAACACTTTTTGTAGAAAGGCAGCAGTCACAGTGACACTTCTGTTTTGCTTAGAACTAGCACAGCATTAGCAATGTGTTTCAATGAAAGGAAGACTGGTTTTTAGATGGAATCTACTACTTGAAAATGTATATTAATTTCATAAGGAAGA
>NW_026511001.1:0-69612 GCF_027579735.1 Bombina bombina | reverse complement strand
TAATTCAGAACTTCCCGTCTGCCATCTGTAGTATTGTATATATAAGTGATTGCCGAGCTGTCAATATTGTATGCGTCCCATTAAAATGGCACTAATACTGAATAACTTCCGGCTGTCATCTGTAGTATTGTATATATAAGTGATTGCCGAGCTGTCAATATTGTATGCATCCCATTCAAATGGCACTAATACTGAATAACTTCCGGCTGTCATCTGTAGTATTATATATATAAGTGATTGCCGAGCAGTCAATATTGTATGCGTCCCTTTCAAATCGCACTAATACTGAATAACTTCCGGCTGTCATCTGTAGTATTATATATATAAGTGATTGCCGAGCTGTCAATATTGTATGCGTCCCTTTCAAATCGCACTAATACTGAATAACTTCCGGCTGTCATCTGTAGTATTATATATATAAGTGATTGCCGAGCTGTCAATATTGTATGCGTCCCATTCAAATCGCAATAATAATTCCGAACTTCCCGTCTGTCATCTGTAGTATTGTATATATAAGTGATTTTAGATCTGACAATATTGTATGCGTCCCATAAAAATTGCACTAATACTGAATAACTTCCGGCTGCCATCTGTAGTATTATATATATATAATTTATTTGCGATCTGACAATATTTCTTAATTGTCCCATTGAAATCTCCATAATAATGCTGTTCAAAAGTGTGGTTTATGTATATGTTGTATTGTAGTATTGAGTGTTAAAGTTCCTAAAGGGGCGGTACAGTGGTGAATCTGTGATGTGTATGGTTGAATCTTCTAATGACGTCATGATATTCTTAACCTGCCTATGTAGTTCTGAAATCCTCATTGTGTTGTTGTATTGTGCTACATTGTTATTGTGTGCTGAATAAAATATAAATGTGTGCTTTGTGGTTGCGTCATGGGTGATACGTGTTATGTACATATATATATATATGCTGTATTAGGCTACAATGTGTGATTTTGTAAAATTTTGGGATGGTGGTATGCCGCAGGATTTTTTAATGTAAAAAAAATGTTTGAAAATCACTGGCTTAGCTTACCCTGAAGGCGGTAAACCTTTCTACCTAGAGACAGGTTACACAGATGTAAGCATGAGTGCTGTTTTATACCAAAAACATGATAATTTAAGCAAAGTCATTGCTTATGTGAGCAAAACTTTATCCCCAGTAGAAATAAAATTTAGTGATTGCAAAAAAGTCCTCTTATCTACTGTATGGGCTCTACAAAATGTCCGCAGCTACATATAGGGCGATGAAAATTATTGTAGAAATGGCATAAGAGATGGGAACCTGTCCAATAACCGCATAACAGCTTGGACTCTTTCCTTACAAGGCTAGCCTTTAGAAATTCGCTATAAGCAAAACCAAAAGAATCTATTTGCACAGGGGCTTGCTGAGCACCATGACTGTACTGCTAAAGATCATGGGGAAAAGTTAACAGAAGATGATTTCCTGGAGGAACAATTGCTTTCCCCATCTAAAATATACAATGAGGACCATTGTCAAACATTACCTTGGATGTATGTTGATGGATGTTCTTACCATGCCACTATTGATAATGAGCACAGATTAGTTGCTGGCATTGGTATAGCTTGGGCAATTGGATTCCAAAATATTTCTGTAGGATTCAACATTGGACCAAGATTCAGTCAAGTAGCAGAACTTATGGCTATTCTAAAAACCATTGAAATGGCTATTGAACAAGGTATTCATGAATTTGTGATCATTACTGACTCAAATTATGTGCATGACAGTTTTGTTGAATACCTGCCAACCTGGAAAAGTAATGGCATGCAGAAAACAAACAACAAACCAGTCAAACATGGTAAGTTGTTCTGCGAGATTGATAAATTAGTGGTTTCCAATGGGTTAACCATACACTGGAAAAGTATTCCAGAATTCAAGGTCCTGATAAGGAAGGAAATAATCTTGCAGATTCATTAGCCATACAAGGAGCCATAACTGGAGAGCTCCTTGATATTGACCACTTAATGAGGCGTATTTTTCATATGTCTGTCGGACCTGATCCGACAGTGTGGATCAGGTCCGACAGACATCGCTGAATGCGGAGAGCAATACGCTCTCCGTATTCAGCATTGCACCAGCAGTTCACAAGAGCTGCTGGTGCAACGCCACCCCCTGCAGACTCGTGCCCAATCGGCCGCCAGCAGGGGGTGTCAATCAACCCGATCGTACTCGATCGGGTTGAATTCCGGCAATTCCTGTCCACCTCATCAGAGCAGGTGGACAGGGTTATGGAGCAGCGGTCTTTAGACCGCTGCTCCATAACTTGTGTTTCTGGCGAGTCTGAAAAGACTCACCAGAAACACGGGCCCTCAAGCTCCGTACGGAGTTTGATAGATAGGCCCCATTGGGTGCAATTCACATAGAAGCCATTACCAGAAACCAGGCTAAACAACAAAATGAGCCTAGCCTGGTACAATGGAATCAGGATTCTGCTAGTGAGGACCTGATCACTAGTCAAAAAGAAGACCCCGTTATAGGTATTTTCTATAAACATATAGAAAATCCTGAAAACAACCCCATCTCAAAAGAGGACTGTATTGGTAAGAAAGATCTTAGAATCATAATGAAGTCCATATAACAATTTAAATTACAGGATGGTTTGTTAATTAGAACCTCCAAAACAGGTATCGAATAATGGGTGGTATCTACCCAGTTTAGGGGTCTCATGCTTCACCATGCGCATGATGCTCCCACATCTGGCCATCGTGGTGCCAAATTAACATATGAAATATTGCGTGACTATGCTTTTTGGCCGCATATGTTGAAGGATGTTCAAACCTACTGTCAAGGTTGTTTAATCTGTCCACAGTTCCAACCCACTGCGCCAACGCATAGAGCACCATTGCAGAAAAGGGGGATGGTAATGCCATAACCAGATATGCAAAATAATTTTTTTGGTCCAGTAACTAGGCCATCATGAGGTAACAGGTACATGTTGACAGTAACATGCCTTTTCACTAAATGGGTAGAGTGCATCAGTGCACCTAATAATAGTGCTGAAACATGCGAAGCATTGCTCATTAACCCACGTGTTTTCAAGATTTGGCTTACCCCAGCGAATCAAATCCGATCAGGGGGACCTACTTCACTAGTGAAGTGTTGACAAAAATGTGGAAAATACTAGGGGTTAAAAGAAAGCTCCATATTGAATATAGAGCTGCCTCTAGTGATGGTGTAGAGCATTACAACCAGTCCATTGTGAAAATACTCAAAAAGTTTGTGAGTAAAACAGGTAAGGACTGGGTTGTAAAATTACCTCTAGTCCTAATGGCATTAAGAGCAACACCAAGTAGTGCTACTAAGCTGTCACCTTTTGAATTGATGACTGGTAGAAGAATCATTCTACCTCAACATTTACTGTACCATACATCAGACCAGAACTTAATAAATGCAGCTACTACACATCAATATGTAGAAAACTTAAGGCAGCATCTGCAATATGCTTTTGCCCAAAGGAACATAGAGAAGTTCGACAACTGCCGCTAAAACTTATTATGATCTCAAAACTTCCAAAAAGGAATATGAAATAAACAATAAAGTTTATCTTTATAATTTTGGAAGAGATCAGGTTAAGGAGAAAAAGTTCCTTTTCATTATGGAAGGGTCTTTTTGTCATTAATAACAAAATATCTCCAGTTGCCTATAAAATAAGGATCCTTAAAAATGATACTTTTATGAATAAATGGATCCATATTAATCAGCTGCGAGCGTGCCATCCTAGGTCCCAACTACAAGTCATAAAGGGAGAATGAAAGTTAATTTCCCCAAATACAATAATGAAGTGATGTAGTTAAAGCATAGATAAGAGACCTAGCTAAAGAGGATTGAAAAATAACGGACTCTCTTCTGGGAAGACTGTCTATAACACATATACTGTCAGTACATTCACAAATTACATGGGTTTTAAGTCAATTCCAATACATGTGTCCCCCAAATCTTAAAATTGAAAGGGGGATTTATGTCAGGTTATTTCTGAGTGACATTATATATATATATATATATATATATATATATATATATATATATATATATATATATATATATATATATATATATATACATATATATATATATATATATATATATATATATATATATATATATATACATATACCTATATATGATAAGATAACATTTTTGCTTTGTTTGTAAAAAAAAAAAAAAATACTAGATGTTATCTTTATCTGGGAGCAAAGAACATGTTAGTGCAATGATTAGAATATTTTTGCCAGTGATATTGTTTGATGCACCGAGCCATAGCTTTGTCCTGATAGTTGCCTATTCACATAAGTGATCAATAAACAAAGAGATTTTTCATCCTTCTTACATATATATTTTTACATCTATGTAATGTGTTGTTATAGACCCTTATTTCCCTTGCTTTTTTGGTTTTAATTTATTCCCTTTTCATCTCCTCTTCTTTCTACAAAGTAGGTCTACAATGTACTAAAATCTTTGAAAATTGTCTTCTCTATTGCATTATATGTCATTTGTATTCTTACATTTGTTGTTATTGTATATGAAAATGTCAATAAAAATTATTTAAATCTAAATATTAAACTTGGACATGCTCTGACCATTACTAGATACATTAATTTGTATTGCAAGTCAGAAATTAGGTGACACCACCCCCCTTGCTGATTACACATCAGCGTTCAAAGCAGACAAATGTCCCCACTCACTATGCAGAGCACTTTGATGTATATCTAAATAACTCAATTAAAACAATTGCCCTGATACTTACATAATTCAAGATGCCCCTCTGGACCACAGCCTAGATGTCTGCAGTGTGGGAGAGATCTCAGGATGGACAGCACATTAAAATATCTATCATCTAAGTGTTAATTTTTCTATACTGAGTTATATACAAAACCCTAGACTCCTCGTCTGAGTTAAAGGTATCTAAGGAAGAAATATCTTAACCTGTGTAATTTGAAAGCATAAGAGTTTGAAGATTTAAAGTTAAACCAATTGTCTATATAAAGAAAACAAAAGTTCATAGCAGTCCATGGAAAATACCAAAATAAGTCAATCTTCTTGAATAAAATCAAAAAGTATTTATTAGTAACAAGTTAAAAAGTAGGCAAACTCCAAACAAAGGGTAAGGAGAGAAAAAGCAAAGTCTGACCGGTTTCGGTCTCACAGACCGTAGTCATAGACATAAATAAGAACACAGGTGTACAATATTTAAAAACAGAAAACCACTCCTATTGGTGGTACCTTAACAATCTCATTAACCTTTTAGATACATGTAAAGCTATTTAGAGACATGATGTAAATATAATAATAGAACCATGGGGAAACAAAGTGCATAGTTAAACATGTAATAAACACAAATAATGTATATATACATATAACATATGCAAATGGATAGAAGTATATACAAAGATATACAAAGGTATACACATAATTATACCACCCATATCTTAACCTAAGAGTGTGAATGTGGATAATCAAACACCAGGTAATGATAAAACAAACAATACCAATAAGAAAAATGGGAAACAATTTAATAGGCCTGCCCACTTTACCCTATTCCTTCATGACTTATTGCCTCTCTCTCTGCTTCATTAACCCCTACCCTAACTCATCTCTTTAACCAATCTCTAATCGTTGGCACATTTCCTGACACATTCAAGCATGTGTCAATCATACCAATCCTAAAAAAGCCCTCGCTTGACCCCTCCACGCCTTCTAACTATCAACCAGTCTCCTTACTTCCCTTTGCTTCAAAATTATTGGAACCACTAGTCTATAATCGGCTAACTCAATTTCTCACAACTAACTCCTTACTTGATCCACTACAATCTGGTTTCCGCCCTAAACACTCAACAGAAACCGCTCTTGCTAAAGTAACAAATGACCTGTTATCAGATAAAGCAAAAGGCCATTACTCCTTACTAATTCTCCTTGACCTGTCCACAGCTTTTGACACAGTTGACCATCCTCTCCTCCTAAAAATACTACATTCATTTGGCATCCAAGACACAGCCCTCTCCTGGTTTGCATCATATCTTTCAAACCGCTCGTTTTCAGTTTCCTTTATTTTTAATGCATTTTATTTGAGGTTGCAAAAATGATACAGGCAAAACAAAAATAACAACACAATTTCAATGACATAGGGAAATCTCTATACACTTTACAAGTTGAATGTCATTTTGAGTAAGCAATTAATCACCCAAACGTGCAATTTGGAGTTAACCTCTAAATTTTCTATATAATATCCCCTTACAACCTGAGGTAAAATCAGAAATAAACATTTTTCCCCTTACTGAAACATAGAGGTCACTTTTGTACCTCCTAGTATAGAATTAAATCAGGGTAGGGAAATTTTTTTTGGGGGAAGAAAAAAATAAATAAATAAGTGAATAATATATCAAAGTGGGCCACTTTTGGGCCCCAATTCGAGACTAGTAGGGTACAATATAAATTTGACACAGATTAAGGACAATTGAGTGAACGTAATAAGGAGGTAGGGAGAGAGAACATTCTAAGGGTCTGTCATTGATGTATAAGCGACTTGTTACCCAGCTGCAATAGTTAAGTACTCCATCTAATAGATATTGTTATGGATGGAGTTAAAGGCATGGACTTACACTGTGTGTCCCTATGAGACTATGTGGGGATATGAAAGTGAGTCTATTAGAACCAAGAGGGACTTTTATAAAAGGAGAGCCAAGTGGGTATTCCACAAACGGAACTCTACTTCCATCTGGTGGAGAGATTTGGGAACTATATAAGATAGCGGTAAATAATGCGTGGAGGCGTCTTGTCAAATAGTCAGCCTAATTTCACACTTAAAAAGCAGACTTGAGCACAAATGTAGAAATAGACCATAGTGTAAGAAAAATATAACTGTGACTGAGCGGATAATGCTACATCTATTCTCTATAGAGACTTACTGTCGATTAGACAGGAAAGCATAAAGCATGGGTACTACTTATGGTGAAAGAGCAGGCTAACAGAAAGAAAACAAACAAAAAAACAAAAAAGAAAAACGGAAATCAGGTAGATGACATAAGAACCCCAATACCACCACCAAAGTATAAGTCTGTGGTTCCCAACAAATGTTGCAAGGGCAACTTAACTTTGAGCAAACCAGGACCTGTCTATATAGTCATGTGGGTATTATAAGTTCCGTTGATAAAACCCCCACCAGGAAAGTCTTGAATAAAAATTAAAAAAAAGCTTTGTAAACAGAAGGGCCCATTGTCTAGCACACTGGTCATCAAACAACCCATCACTAAAGTTCCTTATAAACATATCAACACAAGCCATATACCTAGGATGTCAGTCCTTGTCTCTTCGTCTCGACTAGCCCACTCCATGTCTCACGCGGCTAGGAGCACTCTCTAGGCAAAATGCAAGGCCGTATAACATTGGAGCATTCACAAGTGCTTCCCGGGATGGACCGCTCACCCCCTGCAGTATGTCCCCAGTTAGCCTACGCGACTGTTCTGAAGCATTCACCTTCACAACCCGAGGAAGGCAAGAATCTGCAAAATGCAACTGCCTCTGCTGAAGCATGTCAATCCCGTCTGCCTGGGTAAACACAGCAGCCGCTCCTGCACAGGGCCATGACAGACACTCCGACAGCCACAGCCGGGAGCCCAGTTACACATAGCACACCGCTTCTAGCAAAGGTAAGGCAAGCTGGTGCATCGCCCACTCTCTCGCTCCATATTAAAAGCCTTTGTGTGATTGATAGGGTTGAGAGGCTCCTGCTTGCAGATTTAGAATGGGTAAATTCAGCCACTGCTCCTTTACAAGGTTGTGGTGTGTCTCCCGATTTGTGGTCTCTAACGGACACTGCTGGTGGTTCGATGCCAAATAGTCCACTGCTACAGGCTGCCAGTGTGGATTTAGAAGGGATCACCTTACTGTTCCGGTCTCCGCTTTCTGGGGCAGCACCATGTTCACTCCTGGGCTCAGAGTCCAACTGGACATCAGCTGTCGTTGACTGTAAGTTATGTTTTTCCAGGCTTAGGCTTAGTTTCTCTCTTGCCATAAGTGTGGCTTCTGGGATTCCTGGGGAGCTTGTGGTAGGGTGAAAAGTGCGAGCACTTCCCCATTCTCTTGCTAGGTGATCGGAGATACTTTTAAGTTGGTCGTCCAGCAGTCTTCTAATAGCAGCTAGCAGCGATGTTTCTCTAGCCTCCATTCTGTTCCTGAGTGTGTTTACTCTTCTCCTACTACCTTAGTATGTGATAGGCTGTAGAGTAGTTTGCCACAGAGGGCACTGGCCGCGCAGCAGTAGCGTGGCGTTTGTGAGGACAAAAGAGGCTTCGGGTAATGGGGAAGGCCTCAAAGTAAAATGTCCGGTACTGAGGGCTGGAAAGCCACACTACAAACCAAAACCCCAAACGCTTGGGTCAGAATGCCTTCGTTCAAGTTTCTCCACCGAGTTGAATGGTCTGTTGCCAGAATTTGAGAGCAGATCTAAGTCAAAGTGGTGAATGATACAGGAGCTGAAGCTCAGTGCGACCATTAAGATGGCCGCTGCCCGGAAGTCCCCCTTTCAGTTTCCTTTAAAACATATCTTGTGATCCTATGCCTCTCTCAGTTGGGGTACCGCAAGGCTCTGTCTTGGGCCCCTTGCTTTTCTCTCTTTATACATCCTGCCTTGGAAAACTTATAGCCTCCTTTGGATTCCAGTACCACCTATATGCTGATGATACCCAAATCTATCTTTCCTCTCCTGATATCTCTCCCTCTTTACTCAACCAGATTTCTGACTGCCTCTCTGCAATTTTCTCTTGGATGTCTTCACACTACCTCCAACTCAATCTGTCCAAAACTGAGCTGCTTCTTATCCCCCCCTCTTCGAGACATCCAACACCTGACATTTCTCTGATGGTTGGAGACTTTATTCTCAACACCTCACCCCAGGTCCGCTGCCTTGGGATCATATTAGACTCAGAACTCACATTCAACCCACACATACAAGCGCTTACCAAATCCTGCCGTTCACACCTACGCAACATTTCCAGAATTCGTCCCTTCCTTACTCAAAAAACTACAAAAATACTTATTCATTCCCTCATTTTGTCACGCATTGATTATTGCAATCTACTCCTAAATGGCCTTCCAAAACACTGCCTCTCCTCCCTCCAATCTATTATGAATGCTTCTGCTAGACTCATCCACCTAAGTCGACGATCTACATCAGCTGCTCTGCTCTGCCAGTCTCTACACTGGCTCCCCAAACACTCCAGAATACAATTTAAAGTATTAGCCCTAACCTACAAAGCACTCAACAGTCTAACTCCCAACTATATTTCCTCTCTAATCGTGAAATATTCCCCATCCCGTCCTCTTTGATCAACCTCTGACCTACGTCTCTACACTCCTGTTATCTCTACATCCCACTCCCGCCTCCAAGACTTCGCACGTGCTGCTCCTGTCCTCTGGAACTCTCTACCCCGCTCCATTAGACTGTGTCCAACCTTGTATAGCTTCAGACGATCCTTGAAAACTCACCTATTCAGAGAGGCTTACCATCTCTCCTCCATCCCGCATCCGAACCAAACTAATACATGTACATGAACTGCCTGACTCACTGCTGCAAATACAACCAATGTAACAAGCTACCCCAACCTTATGTCTCTGCACCCTAAACCTATAGACTGTGAGCTCTCCGGAGCAGGGCCCTTTTCCTCCTGTACTAGATTTGTTTTGTTTTGTTATGTTTTGTATTTTATCACAAATCTTTGTCATTGTATACCCCTATCACTGTACCCAGCGCTACGGAATTTGGCGGCGCTATACAAATAAATGATAATAATAATAATAATAATAGGCCTAAACAACAACAACAACAGACAGATACTTCTAAAAGGGTGGCCTTCTCTGATTCTGAACCAGAACTCACAGATCAGGATAGGTTTGTATCCAGTTTTGAGACAGATGATTTATCTGGCTCAGAGGGAGAAGAGTAAGTGCTTCCTATACAAAGTACAGTGAGTTATAAGGATACTAGTATTCAACCAAAAGGTATCTTAAAAGAACGAAAGACACCTGGTGCTATACCGAAGCAGAGTAGACAACAGATTCAGACTAGATCACACTATACTGTGGGCAATAGCTCTGATAATGAGTTACCAACAAATGTAGACACTAGCTCCCAGGTTTTTCACAGGGCCCCCAAACAATCCAGGTGAGGTGGCAATTCACAAATGGCCAATATGGGAGATATGAGGAATCAGAGATACCCTATGAGGGACAATCGGAATATGCAGAGAAACAAATATCAGTGAAGGACAATATGGTCATTAATTTATTAATTAATCAGATTACTGACTTGGAGAGAAAGGTCCTCAGATATGGTTTAAGATTTGTTCCCTCATGGAATTTTGATTTATTTCAAACCATGGTGAGGGACCTTTCCCTGAGAAAGTTTTTCTCCAACAAAGATTCTCAGGTTACTAGTACTTTTGCTACCTCTACTAATATTATTTCTAGAGGTGATGATGGCCATATGTCCTTTTCTGATATCTGCGCCTTGACCAATTTGGAGGATTTGGCGGTTCAGGGGATGGATGAGCAGGAACCTTATCACAATGGAACTGTTCAGTGTAGATCAGGGTCTAAATCAAATTTCTATCCCTTACAGGTTAGGCGCAAAAGTCTTGAAATTTTCCACAAAAGAGTGGTAGAGGATCTTACCTCCCTCTCAGAATCTAGCTCTGGATGTGCCTCTAACCTGTCAGGAAGGGAAAGAAAAGCATTCATGAATCTACAGAACAATAAACACATTGTCATTTGCCCATCTGATAAAGGGGGTAGTGTGGTTTTCTTAGATAAACCAATGTATATAATCGAAGCACAGAGACAACTTCAAGACATTGATACTTATGTACTGTTGACAAGAGACCCCACTAACGAATACAAGGAACTTTTTGAGGGACCTTTTGGATGATGGTTTAGAGATGGGCATCATTGATAGACAAACATTTAACTGCCTGTTGGTGGATAATCCTGTGATGCCCATCTGCCACTACCTCCCGAAGGTACATAAAAGCCTCAGTGAAGTTAAGGGAAGGCCAATTGTGGCTGGCATTGGCTCAATGTTGGAGCCACTCTCAAAGTGGGCTGACCATTTTGCAACCGCTAGTGCAGAGATTGCCCAGCTACATTAGGGATACCTCACATACCATGACTAAGATAGAAAATACAGTTTGGGAGAAAGAGTATAGTTCGGTTACGATTGATGTCGTTTCTCTATATTCTTCGATACCCCACGAATTTGGCCTACAAGCTATTGGTTTCTTTTTGGATCTATACACTGACTTCTTGGTACCTTATAAGAATTTTATCATTAGGGCTACAAAAATTTCTCCTTGAACACAATTTTTTTCAGGTTTTCAGATGCTTGTTATCTCAAGAGACGTGGAACCGTGATGGGGGCAAAATTTGCCCCATCCTATACCAACCTCTTTATGGGGTGGTGGGTGCGGTTCCACGTCTTTGGGAGTAACAATGAGTTTTCTAACCATCTTATTAGGTATATTAGATTCATAGATGATCTTTTGATCATCTGGTCCTCAAGCCCTTCTGTAGCCCAAGATTTTGTGAACTATCTAAATGATAACCAGGTTGGACTACAGTTCACTTTTGATTGGAACAAGAATAGTATACATTATTTGAATGCTACTATTACTTCTGATACAGTCAATAGGAGGGTTCTCTCTACCTTATATAGGAAGCCCATATCTGGCAATTCCCTTTTGCATGCCCGCAGCAGTCACCCTCAACATGTTTTTACAGCGATAGTTAAAGGGCAATTTGATGAGGGTGAACCGTAATTGTACCAATAATTTTTCGACTGAGAGCAGGGATTTAACTAGACGCCTTCAGAATAGGGGATATCTCAAGAAATTTGTAGATAGTGACTTCCATGAAGTACGGAAGATGGATAGGAATAATCTGTTTACTTCTAAAGAAAGGCATGATCATAGTTTATCCCTTTAAAGGATACAGAACCCTATATTTGTCACAGCCTACTCAAATCAGTACAATCAGGTGTGCTCTATCACCAGAAAGAATTTACCTATACTCATGGGCAACCAACAACTACGTCACACAATAGAGGAGGGCTACAAATTTGTTTATAGGAAGAATCTCTCGCTTGGCAATTTACTCTTCCCTAGTCTATTAAAGAGTGATGGCGCTAAAATGGTTCATGGCTACACTTCAAAGGGACCTTTAAGTGTGGTAAAAGTTCTTGTAGGTCATGCGACCATGTGAATGTTTCACCTTCTTTTAGATCTGCCACTTTTTTTGAGGTCTTTGAGACTAGGGGTTGTATAAAATGCAAAAATAAGATTGTCATCTATCTTGTTGAATGTATTATTTGTTCCTGGCAGTACGTGGGTAGAACTACCAGAGAAGTGGGTACTCGCATTAAGGAGCATCTCTCATACATCACTAATGGTATCCAGGCATTTTTTGGAGGTTCATGGTGGAAGTGTGAATTCCTTTAGGTGGCAGGCTATTGAACAAATCATCAGACCACCTAGGGGTGGTGACAAGTTTCAGATCTTATATAGACAAGATATTTATTGGATACATAAATTGAAAAGCCTGTCACCTAAAGGATTCAACTCCGAATTTGACATCATTAATTACTGGCATAGATGATGACCTTGATCTGTTTTTTTGTTTCTGGAATTATCTTCTTCTTTTTTCATCATTTATGTATTTTCCATTTTGGATATGCAACAATATGTGTATGTGTCAAATTGCCACAACCTCTGCTTCCAGAACTGGGGCGCGATCCGATATCGATCGCAGTTTGCGGCGCAAGCGAGGGAACCAGCGTCGCCCGCAGTTTCAGCTCGCAACTCGAGCCATCCCATATAGGTCGCCGTCAGATGCTAACGTGCCGTAAGTCTCACAAACCAGCGATGTCCAGAAATCTGCGTAAGTACAAATTTCTGGCGTCGCCAGTGACTTGCGCCACGTTAGAATCTGCCGGCGCCTATAAAACCTGACTAAAGTCTAAAACACCCGCACTGTCTAACACGCCTCCCTAACATAGCCCGCACTGTCTAACACGCCTCCCTAACATAGCCCGCACTGTCTAACCCTCTATCCGCTATCCCCCCTCACTAGCCTAACAATAAAAAAGCTATTAACCCCTAAACCGCCGCTCCCGTACCCCGCCGCCAGCTATATTATATCTATAACCCCCTAAAGTGAGCCCTTAACACCGCCGCCATCTATATTAAAATTATTAACCCCTAATCTAAGCCCCTTACACCGCCGCCATCTCTATTAAAATGATTAACCCCTAATTTAATCTACCTACCCTGCCGCCAGCTATATTATCTATATTAACCCTAAGTATATTATAGTTAATATAGGTATTACATTATATATATTAACTATATTAACCCTAATTATATTAGGGTTAATATAGTTAATATAGTTACTATAGTATTTATATTAACTATATTAACTCTATCTAACCCTAACTAAATTTATATTAAATTAATCTAATTCATTTATAAACTAAAATATTCCTATTTAAATCTAAATACTTACCTATAAAATAAACCCTAAGATAGCTACAATATAATTAATAATTACATTGTAGCTATGTTAGGGTTAATATTTATTTTACAGGTAAATTGTTAATTATTTTAACTAGGTATAATAGATATTAAATAGTTATTAACTATTTAATATCTACCTAGTTAAAATAATTACCCAATTACCTGTAAAATAAATCCTAACCTAAGTTACAAATACACCTACACTATCAATAAATTTAATAAACTACTAACATCTATCTAAAAATACAATTAAATTAACTAAACTAAATTACAAAAAACAAACAAACACTAAATTACAAAAAATAAAAAAAAGATTACAAGATATTTAAGCTAATTACACCTATTCTAAGCCCCCTAATAAAATAATAAACCCCCAAAATAAAAAAAATTCCCTGCCCTATTCTAAATTCAACAAATTTCAAAGCTCTTTACCTTACCAGCCCTTAAAAGGGCCTTTTGTGGGGCATGCCCCAAAGAATTCAGCTCTTTTGCATACAAGAAATACAATACCCCCCCCCCCCCATTACAACCCACCACCCACATACCCCTATTCTAAACCCACCCAAACCCCCCTTAAAAAAGCCTAACACTACCCCCCTGAAGATCTCCCTACCTTGTCTTCACCACACCGGGCCGAACTCCTGATCCGATCCGGGCGATGTCTTCCTCCAAGCGGCAAAGAAGAATTCTTCCTCCGGCGATGTCTTCCTCCAAGCGGCAAAGAAGAATTCTTCCTCCGGCGACGTCTTCCTCCAAGCGGCAGCAAAGTCTTCATTCTTCCGGCGGCATCTTCAATCTTCTTTCTTCGCTCCGCCGCCGCGGAGCATCCATCCCGGCCGACTGCTGAACTTGGAATGATGTACCTTTAAATGACGTCATCCAAGATGGCGTCCGCCGAATTCCGATTGGCTGATAGGATTCTATCAGCCAATCGGAATTAAGTTAAAAAAATCTGATTGGCTGATTGAATCAGCCAATCAGATTCAAGTTCAATCCGATTGGCTGATCCAATCAGCCAATCAGATTGAGCTCGCATTCTATTGGCTGATCGGAACAGCCAATAGAATGCGAGCTCAATCTGATTGGCTGATTGGATCAGCCAATCGGATTGAACTTGAATCTGATTGGCTGATTCAATCAGCCAATCAGATTTTTTTAACTTAATTCCGATTGGCTGATAGAATCCTATCAGCCAATCGGAATTCGGCGGACGCCATCTTGGATGACGTCATTTAAAGGTACCTCATTCCAAGTTTAGCAGTCGGCCGGGATGGATGCTCCGCGGCGGCGGAGCGAAGAAAGAAGATTGAAGATGCCGCCGGAAGAATGAAGACTTTGCTGCCGCTTGGAGGAAGACGTCGCCGGAGGAAGAATTCTTCTTTGCCGCTTGGAGGATGACATCGCCGGAGGAAGAATTCTTCTTTGCCGCTTGGAGGACGACATCACCCGGATCCGATCAGGAGTTCGGCCCGGTGTGGTGAAGACAAGGTAGGG
This sequence comes from Bombina bombina, assembly GCF_027579735.1. NCBI lineage: Eukaryota > Metazoa > Chordata > Amphibia > Anura > Bombinatoridae > Bombina > Bombina bombina. The sequence goes on along the minus strand of NW_026511001.1, from coordinate 54,535 downwards.
AGATCTTCAGGGGGGTAGTGTTAGGCTTTTTTAAGGGGGGTTTGGGTGGGTTTAGAATAGGGGTATGTGGGTGGTGGGTTGTAATGGGGGGGGGGGATTGTATTTGTTGAATGCAAAAGAGCTGAATTCTTTGGGGCATGCCCCACAAAAGGCCCTTTTAAGGGCTGGTAAGGTAAAGAGCTTTGAAATTTGTTGAATTTAGAATAGGGCAGGGAATTTTTTTTATTTTGGGGGTTTATTATTTTATTAGGGGGCTTAGAATAGGTGTAATTAGCTTAAAAATCTTGTAATCTTTTTTTTATTTTTTGTAATTTAGTGTTTGTTTTTTTTTGTAATTTAGTTTAGTTAATTTAATTGTATTTTTAGATAGATGTTTGTAGTTTATTTAATTTATTGATAGTGTAGGTGTATTTATAACTTAGGTTAGGATTTATTTTACAGGTAATTGGGTAATTATTTTAACTAGGTAGATATTAAATAGTTAATAACTATTTAATATCTATTATACCTAGTTAAAATAATTAACTATTTACCTGTAAAATAAATATTAACCCTAACATAGCTATAATGTAATTATTAATTATATTGTAGCTATCTTAGGGTTTATTTTATAGGTAAGTATTTAGATTTAAATAGGAATATTTTAGTTTATAAATTAATTAGATTAATTTAATATAAATTTAGTTAGGGGTGTTAGGGTTAGATAGAGTTAATATAGTTAATATAAATACTATAGTAACTATATTAACTATATTAACCCTAATATAATTAGGGTTAATATAGTTAATATATATAATGTAATAACTATATTAACTATAATATACTTAGGGTTAATATAGATAACATAGCTGGCGGCGGGGTAGGTAGATTAAATTAGGGGTTAATCATTTTTATATAGGTGGCGGCGGTGTAAGGGGTCAGATTACGGGATAGATAAGGTAGATGGCGGCGGTTTTAGGGGCTCACAGTAGGGGGTTAGTTTATGTAGATGGCGGCGGGGTCCGGGAGCGGCGTTTTAGGGGGTAATAACTTTATTAGGGATTTCGGGGGGGGGGGGGGGGATCGCGGTTGACAGGGAGATAGACATTGCGCATGCGTTAGGTGTTAGGTTTATTTTAGAAGATCGCGGTTGACAGGGAGATAGACATTGCGCATGCGTTAGGTGTTAGGTTTATTTTAGCAGCTAGTTTAGGGAGTTACGGGGCTCCAATAGTCAGCGTAAGGCTTCTTACGGCTGCTTTTTGTGGCGAGGTGAAAATGGAGTAAGTTTTCTCCATTTTCGCCACGTAAGTCCTTACGCTGCATATTGGATACCAAACTGCGCGGGTTTGGTATACCTGCCTATGGCCCAAAAAACTGCGGGCGACGGCAGAAATATACGCGCGTAACTTCTAGCTTACGCCGTATATAGGATACCAAATCCGCGCAATTATTGGCGTCGCCGGCTTTTGCGGGCGACGCTTTATATCGGATCGACCCCCTGGTGTTTTAAATACAGTGATTAATTTCTGCCTTGTTTTTGGTAGTATTCTGGTATCTGTTTCTATACATACAAACATTTTAACATTATTGTGTATATTCTTATCTACAAGTGATGTGGAGTTTTGCCCCTGGTGGCATTACCTTTACTATAACTATGTGCCTAAATGTCTATGTATTTATATCTGACTGTACTTAGGTTATTTAGACATATATGAGATATGGGTATTGGTATGGATATTATTTGTACATTTATAATTATACATAATCCCCATATGTTTTACCTTTGTAAATGTTGTTTATCTTTGCTTGGGTCATTTTATTTAGATATGGGTGGTATATTTATGTGTATACCTTTGTATATCTTTATATATACTTCTATCCATTTGCAAATGTTATATGTTATATGTATATATACATTATTTGTGTTTATTACATGTTTATTACATGTTTAACTATGCACTTTGTTTCCCCATGGTTCTATTATTATATCTACATCCTGATTCTAAATAGCTTTACATGTATCTAAAGGGTTAATGAGATTGTTAAGGTACCACCAATTGGAGTGGTTTTCTGTTTTTAAATATTGTACACCTGTGTTCTTTTATGTCTATGACTACGGTCTGTGAGACCGAAACTGGTCAGACTTTGCTTTTTCTCTCCTTACCCTTTGTTTGGAGTCTGCCTAATTTTTAACTTGTTACTAATAAATATCTTTTAATTTTATTCAAGAAGATTGACTTATTTTGGTCTTTTCCATGGACTGCTATGAACTTTTGTTTTCTTAATTTATCTACTACGGAATACTGGGACTCCCTTTACCCCATAGCGGCCTTGCCTCTGGGAGTTACTGTTCACACATATATTCTGATTCGGGAACCTGTGACGTCATTACTGAGCTGAGTGGTGTGCGACGGGCAGTGGAGGAGTGCCTTGCAGAGCAGTCCGAGGACGCGTTGTGAGTAAGCGGGTTGATTCCTCCTAGCCGGGACTAAGTTTACACAAGTGGATGTGACTTGTAACCTGTGACCCAGCCCTGCGGATTTCTTGGTCAGTGAGTTGGGGATTTGTGTGCCGTTCTGGGTGGACAGTCCCTTAATTGGATCTTCCATATACAGATAAGACTGGGACTTGGTTTACCACTACACACCACTTGTTTGGATCTATGCTACCTCTGCTACCATATACAGCTTTCTTTAAACAGGGAGACTGGACTGCTATCAATGGGTAGGAGAGGCTACGGTCTTGGTCCCCATAGCTTCCGGACATTATTTGCCCTATTAATGTTTATTGTATTTGCACACTGCATGTTGCGTTCTTGTAACAGCTCAGAAGTTTACATATATATATATATATATATATATATATATATATATATATATATAAACCAATAGTAAAAGTAACTGTTACTGTCCTATAAATATTATTAATTATTGTCTTGTAGACATAAACAAAGTCCGGTGAATGTACAAACTCCGTATTAGAGCAATATGATATAAGATATATATGTAAGGCTTTAAAGCGCTTCAGACAACTCGGTAAACCCCCTTTACACGCCTATGATGGAAATCAATAAATGAATGAATATACCAGGGACTGAGTGTACTTCAGAAAACCGGAGGCTATGGAGTATGATAGGCGGTATACAAACAGAGTGTGCGGTATCTTCTAATCCCAAACATAAAGAGAGTAGACCAGGAATAAGACAATGTTCCCAGACGGCATAATAGCCTTTACTCACCGCACCTCTGGACCGCTAACTCCAAACTGCTCAATCTCTGCCTAGAGAAAAACCTCCGGAATTCACTCGTGTGCACTCGAAAGTCTCCTCGACGTAACTCCAAAAGGCGTCCTACTATGCAGGAGGGGGCGTGACGTGCGTACTTCAGCGTGCTGAAACCATGCGCTAATCCTTGTCAATGTCATTAACAGAGTTCCCATAAACCGGCTTTGGAGCTTTGGGTCCCAAAACTGCTGCTGCTACCCGGAATAATAGAAATATAGTAGAAAAAAAGTTGCTAGCAGCAGTCTTTAAAAGCATACAGTCTTTATTGAAACATCAGTAAAAACACACAGAATAAGGAATAAGGTCTTTCCATGGTCTTCCTTATTCTTTGTGGGCTTGGCATTTATTAGCTGCATCACCCTATTTTCACACAGAGTGAAATATTACTAGTGCAAATGCACTGGAAGTTTAGTGTAGTTTTAACTCTAACTTCATATCTATATCAATTCGTGTAGTCACAAGGGTCCTTGCAGCGCCAATACACCACACTATTATAAGTCAGTTTTGTATATAATTAGGCTACCTCTCTCTCTAACTTTGTACATTTTAATTATTCTCTATATCACATTCGTTAGGAAACTGATCATATGACAGGATAGGAAATAAATACACATTTATTCTATTTTCATTTAATGGTGGATTCATTGCGTTAGCGGCCAGAGTTTAAATCTATACATTACAACTGTTATTTACAGCCTATTCTAATGTTATGAAAATTATTCTAGCAATTCTTTAGATGTATTGTTCTATTATACTTTTTTATATTTTACTGTTAATACAATTTGGCCGTTTGACATTTTAACAGCATAAAGCGTGCATATGTGCAATCCATCCATTGAAAGTAAATCTCTCTGTTTTAACTAATATTTAAAGAAATCTAGTTAACATTCATTTGATCCATATTTTGACATATATATATATATTTATATAAGATATAGATTGGTGACAGGCACTTTGTATTTGAAATTTCTAACTGAAGAGTTAAAACCGTATCACAATGTGTAATTTTGTTTTTACCCAATCAGGGTGATCCTGGTGCTTTTTAAGTTACACAGGTGCATAGTCCAGTAGCTATGATTACGGCCCCTGGCCGAAACATGTTAGCGGACTAAATGTTGTGAACGCACTTGTGGCTTTCCCTGGAGTGTTTTTACTGATGTTTCAATAAAGACTGTATGCTTTTAAAGACTGCTGCTAGCAACTTTTTTTCTACTATATATATATATATATATATATATATATATATATATATATATATATATATATATATATATATATATATATAAAGTCAAGCGGTAAAGCACTCTCAAATACTGTCCGGGGTGCACAGCAAGTAGCAACAAACAGTGCAAGAAAAAAAGCAGGCACTCTCCGTTTAAACTGCAAAATTTACTAAGTGACGTTCCGGGGTTTCACCCCCGTCCTCAGACTTACATGAATTGTGATTACAAACAGTAGCATACTTATACCCTTACCCCACACCAATTACATATCCATTTAAGCAATAATATAATAATCACACATTGATACTTTCACCTAAACTCCGTGTCACGGCCCTCAGTGGTGCACACCCGGCGCTGTAACAACGTCATCAAAGAGGAGACACCGCACTCTACTGGGTCACACCTCCGGAAGTCGCCAATCACCTACCAGTGCCAACCCCAGCAGGTATACGTCATAGCAGACGTCGCTTGTGGCTGGAGATCCCATTATTAGTGATCGAGTGTTCAACATAATAATCCTGTGAAGCCATAATATGTTAGAATTATTATAAAACATATATACACTTAATTAAAAACAATAAGCAGCAATATCCCACATTGTCATTAACTAACGTTCAGAGAGACAAAAACATGCCTGTATCTATGCTTGAAATATAAACTCTATGCACAGAAGCTGTCATCACACTATTGTTTTATAATAATTCTAACATATTATGGCTTCACAGGATTATTATGTTGAACACTCGATCACTAATAATGGGATCTCCAGCCACAAGCGACGTCTGCTATGACGTATACCTGCTGGGGTTGGCACTGGTAGGTGATTGGCAGCTTCCGGAGGTGTGACCCAGTAGAGTGCGGTGTCTCCTCTTTGATGACGTTGTTACAGCGCCGGGTGTGCACCTCTGAGGGCCGTGACACGGAGTTTAGGTGAAAGTATCAATGTGTGATTATTATATTATTGCTTAAATGGATATGTAATTGGTGTGGGGTAAGGGTATAAGTATGCTACTGTTTGTAATCACAATTCATGTAAGTCTGAGGACGGGGGTGAAACCCCGAAACGTCACTTAGTAAATTTTGCAGTTTAAACGGAGAGTGCCTGCTTTTTTCTTGGACTGTTTATATATATATATATATATATATATATATATATATATATATATATATATATATATATATATATATATATATATATATATATATATATATATATATATATAAAACAATATGTGAATGACAGGCTTTTATCCCAGGGGAATTTTCTGTTTTTGCTTTTCAATTGTCTATATAGTTTTCATATGAGTTAATATAATTATAATTTATATATATATATATATATATATATATATATATATATATATATATATATATATACTGTATGTCATGTTATTTACATCTAAGATGTGTCTGATGCCCACGATACTGTATTAAATATTAAGTGAAATGAATATATAGCTGTATATTTAAAATAAATAACATCTTCTTAGGTTTTCAGACATCTAATATACAAATGAGGTTCCAAATATGACTGGTATATACTGGTATATAAATGCCTATGTAGTTTGTGCTGTGAATTGTATCATATATTTTTATACACTCAGCATTGGAGATGTACTAGATATGAAATGATATGATTCAATCAAAATCAAATAATAGTATAACTAATTATCAGCTGATTTACACATAAAGTCAATATACATATATCTATATTGAATTATAACTAATAAGTCTCCAAATAGAAATATGTCTTTTAAATACATTTTTTAATATTCATAATTACAATAGTACAATACAATATTCATAATTACAATACGTAACACGTTGGTGGCAATTGCTGCTGATAAGTATACCAACATTACTGGAGGATACTCCTGAGACGTATCAACACACATATAAACACATAAATACATATATGTGTGTGTGTGTATATATATATATATATATATATATATATATATATATATATATATATATATATATATATATATATATATATATATATATATATATATATATATATATATAAATAAATATATATATATTTATATATTAGTGCATTGGAGCCCTTTGCAGTTAAGTAGATGAAATATAAATATTTCCTAAATATTCATATTTAATAAAGTGTTAGTGTATATTTACTATAACTATTTCACATTCTAATGTTCTGCACATAGCAGAATATGTTCTATGTATTTATAAATAGATATTCTTATATATCTGTATATATCTCTACCTATATATAATCATCTATATATATGTAGGTATAAATATACTGTATATTGTACCAAAAAGCATCATAAATTAATAGAAATATTTATTTATGAATAAAAAGAAAATTTTCCTGTATGTGAAGAACATTGGAATGTAAAATAATCATATTTTCATATCGGGTTAGCGCACATGAGAATATGTGATCGGGTTTGCGTAAGAGTGGGGTTTTTTTCCACTTTTTTTCTCCATTGACTTCTATGGGGGAATACGTGAATGCGCACGCAATATTTTGAGTTCGGCTTTTTGCGCTTGTCAGGTCATCACTCAAACAGTTTACTTTCAACTCATAATACAAGCGCAACCTGACAAGCGCAAAAAGCTTACTTTTAGCGCAATTAACGCTGGAGCAGGACCATTAATTAGCCCTCCACTTGTAATCTAGCCCATTATGTTTCAATAAAATATATATGGTAATTCAAGTATTCAATTATATGGATGACATTCTACATGAAGCTGTCTCCACGGACGAAGCTATTTACCAAACAGAGAAAGTGATGCATTTTTTTTTAAGATCATGACTGGATAATCTATAAACACACAAAAAAATGGATTACAAGTCTAAAGACTGTCTTCCTAGAAACATTTTTCAATTAAAAAAAAAAAGTCTGATTTTTCTGCCAAACTAAAAGGTTCAGGACATAATTTTGTAGCTACCAAGTTTGTTGTCTTGTAAAATACTATATAACGTTTGAAGGAGAAACAAAACAAGTTGTACAGGGCTTAAATAAGTGCCTTTTTGCTTTCTTTTGATTCAACCGTAGTAACAGGAATGTGTGAACTTGAGTCTTTTTTTAAACCTATATTTTTATGAGAAAGAAATGTATTAGGTAAAATCCAGACTGCTACCTCAGAGAGCTTAGAAAGTGATGTTTCTTTTTTGTTGCACCAGGAAGTTGAGACTACCCTTGTAGAATGAATCATGAAACTCCTGTTAGATGTTGTGCCTTGACAACAGATTGTACAATCCAAGTTGAAATGCTAGTCTTTGCAAGGGGCAGACCTTTATGGTGTCCCTACTTAGGTTAGCTGTATTGTAGTCTAAATTCTAAATGACCATTACTAATTTTTCAATGTTTCTGAGCCCAAAGGAATAATGAACTGACTTCCTTAGAAAAGATTGTAAGACATCTTGCTATATTGTGTTCTGTGGATACTGTAATTATTTCTCCTTTCAGAAAACCTGAAAGTGTCAAAATGCCAGAATTATTGCTCTATTATTATTATTATTATCAGGTATTTGTAGAGCGCCAACAGGTTCCGCAGCGCTATGAACATTGGTGGTATATAAAAAATGATTACAGGGATCAAATGGGTGAAGGGTCCTGCTGAGAGTTGCACTGTTGTAGTCGGCTCTTATGAAGGTGGACTACAAACAGCTGGGCTCATAAGCTTACATGCTATGGGGTTTAAGGGAATAGCAGTGGAGATAGGAAGGTTAGTGTAGGTTGTAAGCTTCCCTGAATAGTAGAGTCTTCAGGGAGCATTTGAAGCTTTTAAAACTAGGGGAGATTCTTGTGGAGCGAGGCAGAGAGTTCCATAAGATGGGAGCCAGTTTTTAGAAATCTTGTAGACGGGAATGTGAGGAGGTAACAAGAGAGGAGGAGAGTAGGAGATCATGAGCGAAGCGAAGGGGGCAGGAGGGAGAGTATCTGGAGACAAGGTCTGAGATGATTGAGGGATTTGTGTGTCAGAGTGAGAATTTTGTGTTTAATCCTGGAGGCAAGAGGAAGCCAGTGAAGGGATTGGCAGAGAGGTGCGGCAGATGAAGAGCGACGTGCAAGGAAGATGAGCCTGGCAGAGGCATTCATTATGGATTGTAAAGGAGCTAGGCGGCAGCTAGACCAGAGAGGATAGAGTTGCAGTAGTCAAGGCAGGAAAGGATGAGAGAGTGTTGTGTCTTGTGTAAGGAAATGTCTAATTTTAGCAATGTTTTTAAAGGGACACTGTACCCAAATTTTTTCTTTTGTGATTCAGATAGAGCATGCAATTTTAAGCAACTTTCTAATTTACTCCTATTTTCAAATGCTCTTTATTCTCTTGGTATCTTTATTTGAAATGCAAGAATGTAAGTTTAGATGCCGGCCCATTTTTGGTGAACAACCTAGGTTGTCCTTGCTGATTGGTGGATAAATGCATCCACCAATCAAAAACTGCTGTCCAGAGTTCTGAACCTAGAAAAAAAGCTTAGATGCCTTCTTTTTCATATAAAGATATCAAGAGAATGAAGAAAAATTGATAATAGGAGTAAATTAGAAAGTTGCTTAAAATTGCATGCTCTATCTGAATCACAAAAGAAAATTTTTGGGTACAGTGTCCCTTTAAGGTGGAAGAGGCAGGCTTTAGCCAAGACTGAATGTGAGGAGTGAAAGAAAGATCTGAGTCAAGTGTGACCCCCAAGACAATGGGCATGCAGGGTAGGGGTAATGATGGAGTTGTCTACAGTTATAGAGACATGGGGGGATGGAGATTTTTGAAGAAGGGGGGAAAATAAGGAGCTCAGTTTTGGAGAGATATAGCTTGAGGTAGTGAGAGGACATCCAAGATGAGACATGAGAGAGACAGTTAGTGACATGGGTTAGCAAGGAAGGAGATCATTCTGGTGCAGAGAGGTAGATTTGTGTATCATCGGCATACAAATGATAATGAAACCCATGGGACTTTATTAAGGAACCTAGTGAGGACGTGTAGATTGAGAAGAGAAGGGGGATGAGGACAGAGCCTTGTGGTACCCAACAGAAAGAGGTAACAGGATGTATTAATTCTTGAACTAGACTCGTTCAGATTGTAATGTAGCAAGTTGTTAACAATCCTTAGTGGGACCAAACTGCAGCTGGTATTTGTAATCCAGGAATTGAAGTAACAAGTGTAAATCTTATTCTAATATAAATTATCTTTTAGCAAACAGTGCACTGAGCTTTGATATACAATACTCAACAACTAAGCACTTGTTTGGGGCGTGGTGATGCCTTAAGTACAGGTGAGGGAGGTGAGTTGGAGCAAAAGGTAAAAGCAGGACTGGAATCCTTACATTGGTAACCTTAACAATTGCTGTCTCTGTTGAGTGGAGGGGGCGAAATCCAGATTGCAGTGGGTCAAGGAGGGAGTTTAATGTAAGGAAATGGGATAGACGTGCATATACTAGCTTTTCAAGAAGTTTTGAGGAAAGAGGTAGTAGGGATATAGGGCGGTAGTTAGATGGGGTTGGATCGAGAGAAGGTTTTTTGAGGATAGGTGTGACTAATGCATGTTTAAGAGATGTGGGAACTATACCAGTGCTGAGGGAGAGGTTGAAGATGTGTGTGAGTATAGGGGTAAGGGTAGAAGAGAGGGAGGGGAGTAGTTGTGAGGGTGATGGGGTCGAGGGGACAGGTAGTGAGGTGAGAGGATAGTATAAGGGCAGAAACTTCATCCTCTGTAACAAGGGCAAAAGAGCTAAATGTATGGCTATGTGGGTTTTGGATGATTGTGAGCTTTTGAGGGGGTGGGAGATCGGTAGTATGTTGATAGCTGATTTCAGTTCTGATGGAGTCGATTTTGTTATTGAAGTAGCTGGCAAAATCTTGGGCTGAGAGAGAAGTTGTGGTGGGAGGTGGGGGTGGGTGGAGAAGAGTATTGAATGTGGAGAACAGACATTTTGGGTTTGAATAAAGAGTAGAGATAAGAGTAGAGAAGTAGTGTTGCTTATATATATTAAGGGCAGAATAGTAAGAGTTCAAGATGAACTTATAGTGAAGAAAGTCAGCAGAACTCAGAGATTTCCTCCAGTGTCACTCAGCAGTACGGGAACATCTGCGTAGGTACCGTGTCAGAGAAGTATGCCAGGGCTGAGGATGAGTGTATGTTTTCCGAGCTATGGTAGGTGGGGCCAGGTTATCAAGGACTGATGTAAGGGTGGAGTTATAGTAGAAGATGGATTTATCACGACAGGAAAAGGTGGGGATGGAAGAGAGAAGAGGTTCGAGAGAGCTAGCGAGCTGTTGCTGGTCTAATGACTTGATTCTTCTGTGAAGTTTAGTGTGGGGGTAAAAGGAGGGAGAGTTGTAGGGAGGGAGGTGATGGTACAAGTGAGGAGGTGGTGGTCAGAAAGAGGAAAAGGTGAGTTTGTGAAGTTTGAGATAGTGCATCGATAACTAAAAATCAGATCAAGAGAGTGACCATCTTTGTGAGTGGGAGAGTCAGTCCATTGTGACAGGCCGAAAGAGGAAGTGAGTTGCAGAAGTTGTTTTGCAGAGGAGGCAGTGGGATTATCAACAGGGATCTTAAAGTCACTGAGAATGAGGGCAGGGGTATCTTAGGAAAGAAAGTAAGGTAGCCAGGTGGCATAGTGATCTAGAAATAGAATTGCGGAGCCAGGGGGGCGGTATATGACTGCAACGCGTATAGAGAGTGTCAGGATTCCATTTCATGTTTTACTTCTCTCACTTCTCATCACATGGTTCTCTCACTTTCATGTTACTTAAGGCTCCACCTATCAGCAAACAGGTGCTTAGTTATTTTCATTAGCAGGAGTAACAGCTTACACACAGTCTCTGAGCTGCATTGTTTTTCTCAAACCAACTGCTTTCACAAAGGACTGTTTGCTTGGATTACTCTGTACTATTTTCTACAAAGATTACATCCCCTGAAATATCCTGTTTGCATCCTTGGACTTACAGCTAAGTTACCTCTTAATTTTATTCCTTGCATACTATTTGAGAACTTAACTGCTGAATTGCTATTGTACACTTACAGCATCACTCTTAATTTAACTGGAGCTGACAGGCACTGCAGTTTTCTAAATAACTCTGCACACTATTTCATACTGGGGAATCAATGTCTCCTTTCTCACTTCATAATATATATGCTGCTTTAAGAACAAGACTTTGAGTTTTAAGTTTCAAGCTTGAACTGAAGAGGATTTAACTATTTCAAAATAAAAACTGTTACTTGGTTTTGCAACTGCAAGTCTGGGCATCTTGCCAAATTCCTCTCTTACTCTGCAGCAGTTGCTCTCAATAAACACAGTTACAAAGTTGCAGCTACAAGACAACTGAAGCATTCTCTGTGACTTGTTAAAAGTATATCTCTTGCAAACCAAGCTTACTTCTTACAAGGATTAACCAACTCTCTCCTGCATTACATGTTTATTTAACGTAAGCTTAAAAAAGAATTTTTGTTCTCTCAAGTTCTTTAAATTAGAAGCATATTTTTCTTCTATCATTTTTTCATTATTTTTTCCATACTGTGCCAGTCTAACAGTATTGGAAATATTGTGCTTAGAAGGATTCATGTTGTGATAGTACTAACAGCATTGAACCTCTAACTTAATATTAATTCACCACAGGTTTACTGGTCTATGCTCACCTAAATAGCCCAAAAACCCTGGTGATACAAAACAATAATTGATCTGCAGTTGCGTTCCACTTACATAGTTGAAATAGACTTTACAGAGAGGGGAGAGAATACGCGAATCATGTGTGTTTCGAATGAAGAAAATGTGAGGGAAGAGAAGGGATGTATTTGTTGAAAGGTGCAACGAGAGGAAAGTAAAATACCAACACCTCCTCCTTGTCTATTGTCAGACCTAGGAGTGTGGCTGAAGTGGAGACCCCCATGTGACAGTGCTGCAGAGGAAGCTTTGTCTGAAGGAGAGAGCCAGGTTTCGGTGAGAGCCAGAAGATTGAGAGAGTGGGAGATAAAGAGGTCATGGATAGAAGTGAGCTTGTTACAAACAAAGCAAGAGTTCCAAAGTGCGCAAGTAAAGGGGGTGGTGGCTTTAGATGCAAGAGGAATGAAATTAGGGTTACCAGAGTTTTGTTATTGAAGTCTATTGAAGGGTACACATGGGTGTGCAGGGCAAGGAAAATGTGGGGGACCAGGATTAGGGGAGATGTCGCCAGCAGCTAGTATGAGCAAGAGGGAGAGTGACATGAGATGAGATGCGGATTTGCAGTAGTGAGACTGTTTTTGTGATGAGTTGCAAGTGGGAGAGAGAGTCTTTAGGAATGTGTGAAGTTCATGAATACAGAAGTAAGGTGAGGTTAAGAGAGATGGGCTAATGAGCAGTGCAGGTGGTGAGGGGTGAGGAGTAATTGAGTAAAGTAGTTTGTTATACAGACAAAAGGTGGCAAAAAGGAATATGAAGATATTTAGCATTTTTACAAAATAGTCAGACAGTGTATACAACTCAGTATTAACACAGAACTTGCCTTATCCCTTGTCCAATCCTTGTTGAATTCTTGTATACTTCATTGTTCCTCACTTATAAATGTTCACTTAAGAGAGGTGAACATATGATCTTACAATATTGCTATCTAACCTACATTGCTAAGCCCCTGCATTGCTTTCCCATAGGAGTGTTAAATTTATAGCCCAGAGCATTCAGCTGAATGCAATAAATTAGGTAATAACCTGATCAAATACAGTCAAAAGGCCAATTGGGAAAATTTGATTCAGGGTGAGATAAGTTAAAAATAACAGACAATAGAATTTGGGGGAGGCTGTGGTTAAGCCATTAGTGAAGTTATAAAATTTTAGGAATTAAAACAAGTATTTGCAAGGTTTGAACATCACATAGATAAAGTCAAGATATCAGCAGGGTAAATACATAATTAATTATACAGACAAATGCAAAAAGAGAGGCTTGCAATACAGATGACACAACATACAGGGAAATTGGCAAGTTTTTAATGCAGGGACCCAATTCACATACCTGAAAGCAGAAGAGAGAGTTGGTTAACTCAGCATCCCTTAGCAGATTTGAATAGGCAGTTTGTTAGTAAACAGCAGTGTGGTGAGTATTGAGTATCAGTCTTGTATAATTTGTTGTTCCTCACTTATAAATGTTCACTTAACAGATGATCTTAAGATATTCCTATCTAAATATGCTCTAATTTCCATATTTAAAATAGTGTAACATGTAAATCAAAAATCAAAGATATACCAATATAAGGTGTGACAAAAAATGTGTAAAAAATATATATAATTTTAATTAATGGAAAAATTATATTAAAACATTTTAGAAAGAGGATACACTTCTTAATAAATTCGTACAACTTCACAAGTTGTTACTCACATGCAAAGTCAGTAACAGTGTTCAAGTAAGTTAAAGGGACACTAAACCCAATTTTTTTTCTTTCACGATTCAGATAGAGCATGCAATTTTAAGCAACTTTCTCATTTAATCCTATTGTCAATTTTTCTTCGTTCTCTTGCTATCTTTATTTAAAAAGCAGGAATGTGATGCATAGGAGCCGGCCCATTTTTGGTTGAGAACCTGGGTTATGCTTGCTTATTGGTGGGTAAATGTAAGCCTCCAATAAGCAAGCACTATCCATGGTGCTGAACCTAAAAAGGGCTGGCTGCTACGATTTACATTCCTGCTTTTTAAATAAAGATAGCAAGAGAACGAATAAAAATTGATAATAGGAGTAATTTAGAACGTTGATTAAAATTGCATGCTCTAGCTAAATCATGAAATAAAAAATTTGGGTTCAGTGTCCCTTTAATCCTAACTTGATTTTACTGACTTTGCACCAGGACATTGGGCATTAAAGAGGTGTTTTGGACCAGTTTTACTGAGGTTTATATGACCTCTAGTAAGGTTTATTCACTATTATGGCCTATATGTGTCTATTAATGTGCTGAAACTGTAAGTTCTATTTGTGTGTTTTTATAATAAAACCTTTTAACGGATGCCGAGTGGAAGGCTGGTTATGTGCCATACATAACACTGATGTATATGTTTGAGCTTTACATGCAAAGCTGTAAATCACGTGAGTATCAACTTGTGAAGTTGTACAAATTTATTAAGAAGTCCAACAGGATTGCACTATTGTGTATTTTTTTTCTCTCTGATTTTTCATGAGGAGGGATTGTGGAAAAGTATGAGAAAAGATAATTTTTCCACTAATTAAGATTATATATATTTTTTATATCATTTTTACACATTTTTTCATAACACCGTATATAGTCAATTTCCATATTTGATGGCCAAATGGATTCCCTGTATATATAGCCCCTAAGAAGTTGCTCTGAATACATCCCACCACATCCTTATCATGAAAACCTCCAAAACAGAGTTAAGGCATGGGGGCCCATTTATCAAGCTCCGTACGGAGCTTGTGGGCCTGTGTTTCTGGCGAGTCTGTTCCAGACCGCTGCTCCATAACCCTGTCCGCCTGCTCTGAGCAGGCGGACAGGAATCGAGTACGATCGGGTTGATTGACAGCTCCCTGCTGGCGGCCCATTGGCCGCGAGTCAGCAGGGGGCGGTGTTGCACCAGCAGCTCTTGTGAGTTGCTGGTGCAATGTTAAATGCGGAGAGCGTATTGCTCTCCGCATTCAGCGAGGTCTTGCGGACCTGATCCGCACTGTCAGATCAGGTCCGCAAGACCTTTAATAAATAGGCCCCATGGTGCGGTCTTACCTGTTTCAGCTTGTTGTTGTAATCATAAACTATACATTACTCAGGTCTGTACAAATAATTTAAATTCCCTTTATCTATCCAATTGGTTGAATCATTTGAGACCAATTTAACTTATTATCAGATGAAACCTTAGGTTTTAACCCATTACACATAGGATACAGCAGAACGCTATTCATTAGTTAAAGGTACATGAAACCCAAAAAAATTCTTTCATGATTCAGATAAAGAGTACAATTTTAAAAAAAGTTTTCAATTTGCTTCTATTATAAAATTGGCTTAGTTCTCTTGTTCTTTTTTGTTGAAGAGATATCTAGATTAGGTAGCGGGCACATGTCTGGAGCACCATATGCTAATGGAAGTAAATTAGAAGGATGTGTAAAACTGTATGTACTATCTGACTCATGAAAGAAAAAATTTGGGTTTTTTGTCCCTTTAACCCACTGGGTAACAGTGATCATAACATGGTCACATTTGAAATCTCTTTTCATATGCAGTGTTTTAAAGGCTTAACTAAGACTTTTAATTTCAAGAAAGCAAAATTCAACGATTTAAGGAAATCATTAAATAATATAAATTGGGACAATGTATTTTCTAATAAAAATACAGAGGATAAATGGATAATATTTAAAAATTTGTTAAATAAATATACATATCAATACATACCATATGGTTATAAAAATAAAAATAAAAAAAATAAGCCGTTATGGCTAAATAAAAATGTGTTAAAAGAAATTAGGAAAAAACGTAGGGCATTTAAATTATTAAAAGAAAATAGTACAGACTCAGCATACAATATTTATAAGGAATGTAACAAAGCATGCAAAAAAGCAATCAAATTAGCCAAAATTGAAAATGAAAAATTAATTGCCAAGGATTCTAAGTCTAACCCTAAAAGGTTCTTTAAGTACATAAATAGCAAAAAATCTAAGAAGGATAATATAGGTACATTAAAATGTGTGGAGGGTAGCATGATAAATAATGACAGGGAAAAGGCTGAGGTACTAAACCAGTTTTTTTCTTCAGTATACACAAGAGAGGAACCATTGAATGATACTTTGGAACAGAATAGAACATGCCAGTCCATACCACTAACTGGGTTTTGTTTAGAGGATATCAGGAAAAAACTAAAAAATATTAAGGTAAATAAAACTCCAGGCCCAGATGGAATACACCCAAGGGTGTTAAGTGAACTTAGCACTGTTATAGACAAACCTTCACTCTTAATTTTTCAAGACTCATTATCCTCAGGCATGGTACCCCAGGATTGGCGTAAAGCTGATGTGGTGCCACTCTTCAAAAAGGGAAGCAGGGATGATCCAGGAAGCTATAGACCAGTTAGTCTGACATCAATAGTGGGGAAGATATTTGAAGGGATTATAAGGGATTATATTGATGAGCATATTCGTGTAAACAAGATTATGAGTTCTAATCAGCATGGCTTTAGGAGAAATAGATCATGTCAAACTAATCTAATTAGATTCTACGAGGAAGTAAGTAAAAATATAGATAAAGGGGAATCAGTTGATGTGATATACTTAGATTTTGCAAAGGCATTTGATACAGTGCCTCATGAGAGATTAATGCACAAAATTAAGGGACTGGGAATAGCTGAAAATGTTAGCTCATGGATAAATAACTGGATAAAAGATAGGGAGCAACGAGTAGCAGTAAATGGATCATACTCAGATTGGACAAAGGTAATCAGTGGCGTCCCCCAGGGATCAGTACTGGGCCCTGTTCTTTTTAATATTTTTATAAATGACTTGGAGCAAGGATTAAATAGCGACATCTCTATTTTTGCAGATGATACTAAGTTAAGTAAGGTCATTAGGTCAGAGCAGGATGAACTCTCTTTGCAAAGGGATTTGCTAAAATTAGAACTATGGGCAAGTGAATGGAAAATGAGATTTAATACGGAAAAATGTAAGGTTCTACATTTTGGAAGTAAAAATAAGCAGGCTATGTATTTTTTAAATGGGACAAGACTTAGCCAAACACAGGAGGAAAGGGATTTGGGAGTAGTAATAGATAACAAGCTAAAGATGAGTGCACAATGCAGAGCAGCGGCTTCAAAGGCTAATAAGATACTAGCATGTATTAAAAGAGGCATTGATTCAAGGGAGGAAAGCATAATTCTGTCATTATATAAAGCCCTGGTAAGACCTCACCTTGAGTTTGGAGTGCAGTTCTGGGGACCGATTGCTAAAAAAGATATTGCAGAACTAGAAAAAGTTCAGAGAAGGGCCACAAAGCTAATAAGGGGATTGGAGAAATTAACCTATGAGGAGAGGCTAGCCAAACTGGGTCTGTTCTCTTTAGAAAAAAGGCGCTTGAGAGGTGACATGATTACTTTATATAAATATATTCAAGGCCCATATACAGAGATGGCAGAAGCTCTTTTTATTCCAAGAAAATTGGTTCTGACAAGAGGTCATAATTTAAGGTTGGAGGAAAGGAGATTTAATCTCCAGCAACGGAAACGTTTTTTCACTGTAAGAGCAATAAAATTGTGGAACTCATTAGCAAAGGAGGTAGTGAATGCCAATACCATAGATACATTTAAAAATAGTCTGGATAATTTTCTGTATATAAACAAAATTCATGGATATGATTGCTAGTATTAAATGGGTCACATTTTAATGGGGTTATTTAAGCTTAACTGGAGCTTTTTGTAAGTATTTTAGATTTGTATAGGTTGAACTCGATGGACTTCAGTCTTTTTTGAACCTTATCTACTATGTTACTATGTTACTATGTTAAACATGTGGATAATCTTACTGTGTACAATACCTATGAAAGATACAAAAAGCAAGTATAAAAAGGATCAAATATATATTATTCTCTCATTAAGTGCAATATTCCTAGTAATTTATTATATCTAAATCAGAATTATAACCATTTGGTATTTGCGTACCTAACTTATGAATCCAATATTCTTCTTGTCTAGAAAGAATATTAAATGTATTCCCTCCCCTAAAGGGACTTACAACTTTTTCCATTGGTAACCCATGAACATGTCTCTACATTTTTAGAATGTTTAAAAAAATTTTTTTAGCCAAAGAGAAACATGAATTATGATGAGAAATATAGGACAAATGTTCTCTTATGCGCGACCTTACATCACATGTTTTTATTCCAACATACTGAGCCATACAGGTACAGCATTCAATTAAATAGATAACAAATTTGTAGGAACAATTTATACAACATCTTGTTTCAAAAACTTGTCTGTATCATTGTGGGAGTCAGGTGGGCAGCCCAGCAGCAGAGGGAGGCACTAAGTCAAATACATTTTGAAGGGAAAGGGAGGGAGGGATGGGTCGCTACACAACAGAAAAAGGTTGAATTAGAGGGGGGTCCTACTTAAAAATTGCAGAGATGTTGAAGGGGACCCTACACTACAGAAAAAAATGTTAATAAATAAATAAATAGGAAATACAAAATACATATAAAGTGGGAATGGCAGACAGCTGCCAGTATCTAAGATGGCTGGTACTAGTGGGAGGGGAAAGGGTTAGATAAATGTTAGGGAGGGATCAGCAAGATGAGAGGGTTGAGGAGAGATCCATACACTGCAGGAAAAAATAAAATAAAAAAAAAGCTATAAACTGTTTACCAGCACCTAAGATAATGGTGCGGAGTGTGTGTGTGTGGAGGGGGGGGGGGCAGAGCTGTTTGGGAGGGATCAGGTAGGGATTAAGGGGTAGGAGGTGTCGGGTAGGAGGGTAATCCCTACACTAGAGGAAATATTAACCTTACAAGCTAACTGAATAACCCCTTCAATGGCAAGAATTTCAGAAGTTTGCTGCGCAGTTGCAATTAGTGACCTTCGAATTACCAAAAAAAAAAAAAAATAGAAAAGCCATGCATGTCTCCTAACTGAACAAAGGGGAGCCCAGAGAAGCTTTTACAATGATTTGTGTTATGACTGCACAAGTGGTATGTAAATAATTTTAGTTAGAAACCCAAAGTTTGTGAAAAAGTTTTTTATATGATGGCATTTGACAGCAGAATGGTGGTATGAAATATACCAAAATGGGTCTGGATACCATGGGATTTCTAGTTAAATAAAATATATAGTTTTGATAGGTAAATAAGAAAAACAAGGCTCTATTTCTGTTTAAATAGAGTGACAGCGAAAATTCCCGGTAGAGAAGGGGTTAATTAATAAATAGTGTTCTGCTGAATCCCATGTGTAATGGGTTAAAATATAAGGTTTAGTCTTTTAATAAATTAAATAGGTGTGAAATGATTCAACCAATTGGATGGATGAAGAGATTTTAAATGGTTTGTACAGACCTAAGTTGTGTATGGTCTATGATTATGGCAACAAGCCAAAGCACATAAGACCGCACCATGCCCCATGCCTTATCTTTGTTTTGGAGGTTTTGATACTATGTTTTATTTTTTATGAAGAGCCTGGAACCTGCCTTTAAGTATATTTCACTTTGTCTTACTAATGCAATTTATATATATTATTTTATTATCAGTTATTTGTAGAGCACCAACAGCTCTATAGATATAAAATATGTTGCTGCTTCTTTGAAAATAAAATATCTGTAACTGGTACAATATTAGTAAAAAAAAAAATGTGGTTTCTACTCTGTATATAAGGAATTAGACTCATGTGCTTATATATGATAAAAGGGGAAAATCCCTAATATTATCTTACTAATATTTATAAAATGTATATTATTAAAGCTTATAGGCCTTTTATACATCAAGGAGTCACAATTAAATTGCACCCAAAATGGAAGACATATACTCTTCTTGTTATTTTTCACGATTTACAATTATAGCCTGAAATAATAAATAAAAATACTTAGAAAGTTTTTAACTGAAACAGTACATGAGGTAGCACTGTAAATTGAATTAATACTGAACATTTGTTAACATCTCAGTTATGTTCTTATTAAAGATAATATTTATACACTAGGATATAATTATTGTGTGAAATGTAAATTTTAATGAGATAATAGTTTGCTTCCTAAATTCAATTCATTATTTGGATTTTTAACTGCAATTAACACATATGATAGAATTAATAAAACATATTTATTAATAAAAAAAAAATGTTTCATTATGCGTGATGTTATTAAGCATCCAAATATGAGCTTTTAAATAATTTGGATTCAATTTAGTAACAACTCAAATAAATATATAGTATTCCATTAAAACTACTGACAAAAGAACATATATAACATCTCCAAAAATATATAATTTCCAGACTTCTACTTAAAAAAATGTATGGTAGTCAATTTGTTTTTTAACTCCATACATTTGACCCCTTAGAAGGGCAAGTTATCAAATGAGAAGGTTTATTGCTATAGTATGTAGATTGTAGGCTTTCCTGGTTCTGCAATGTCTCAAGGTTTCAAGCTAGAGTGCAGGGTTATTATCAATCCGTTACAGGTTCAGGTTACAGTATTTTAGATATCTATAACATAAACACAGAGCACAATCGGATTCAAAGCAGCATTTTGATTTATTGCAAATTGACACATAAAAGTATCCACTTTCTAGATATTAAAATTGTTTGGGAACATCTAAAAACAAACTCAGTGTCTGTTACAGTGATCCCAGCTTGTATTCGCGGCACTGTCAAACAACGTCCCCTGAACTGTTGAGACTCTCCATTTTATGCATTGCTCCTGTGCTGTGGAGGGCAGGTATAGTATAACCCAGTATCACTCTACATGTTTCGTCTGTTTGAAACAGACAATGGGGCATATTTATCAAGCTCCGTCTAAAGACCGCTGCTCCATAACTTGTCCGCCTGCTCTGAGGCGGCGGACAGAAATCAACCCGATTGAATACGATTGGGTTAATTGATACCCCCTGTCAGCGGCTGATTGGCAGCGAATCTGCAGGGGGCAGCATTGCACCAGCAGTTCACAAGAACTGCTGGTGCAATGATAAATGCCAACAGCGTATGCTGTCGGCATTTATCGATGTGCTACTATGTGCAGCGGACATGATGCACTATTTCTTATCATGTCCGCTCGCACATTGGTAAATATACCCCTTTGTCAAGAGTTTCAGCGTACTATGAGTACCTTGATGATCCGAGGTGGGTAATAAGCCATCTAGCCACACCTAGCCACAAACAACTTTTACAAATATACACAAAATCTTAACCCTCATATATACGCAAGTGGGAAGAGGAAATCGGTCATTCCCCCTCACATGGAGATTGGATGAAAATATTCTCCTCCATGAGCAAGGCCACGTCATCAATACATGTCCTAGAAATAAACTCTAAATTCCTTTACAGGTGGTACTATACACTAGTTGGATTACACAACCTATTTCCCTCTACACCATCAAATTGCTGGAGAGGCTGCACAGAAACCAGCACACTGTCAGGGTTTTTTCCCTGTTGTGTTTGCCATGTGCTGCTGGCAGCCATTTTACTCACCTCTTGTCATACTCTGCAAGGGAGCAGGTTCAGGAGTGATAAAGCAGACTGCTGATTAAATGATTTCTTTCAGCTGGCAAGCAGGTGGAGCCAGAGAGCCAAAGTTGCAGCAAACAGAAAAACACAATATTCCTTTCCTGTGATCAAGCCATCTGGTGGCATAGTGGCAAAACAACAGGCTGGGAAACAACATCTGCAGAAATAGAGACAGGTCCCAGGTTCAATTCCAGGCTGAACCCTGACAGTACCCCCTCCTCAAGGACGACCTCTGGGCGGACTTGGCATTCTCATATAACTCCAAATCTTTGATTCGTGCCATCAGATCAGAGGCATATGCACAATCAGAGGGTTTTTTCTTTTTTGAAGGGCTCTTCAGGAGAGGATTCTGGGGACTGGAATTAGTATAGAGGGCCCCAACAGGACTGATCTTTGGTTTCAGTGCAGTTCTAGGCTTGTAGGTTCTGGAGAGGTGGGTCTGAGGTAGAGGTGGTAAAGGACCTTTTGATCGCACAGCAGTTTGAAGCACTGTCCCTCCAGTGTCAGAATCAGTATCATCTTCAATTGTAGAATAGTTAGACATCTCCTCTGGAAAGCACAAAGATAAGAATGTAGCTGGATCTGGTAGGAAAATCTCTGGATTCATAGTACTAGGATTCTGTGGATGACATGTTAGTACTTCACAGGAATCAGAGTCTTTGAAAGGTGCAGTCCTAGGCTGATCAAATTGGGGATGTAAAATAAAACCCATGCAGAGCTCATCTCCAGAGGAATCCGAAGTGGGATCACAGTTTGACTTCCTCTCTGTAGCCTGTCCATTTGATAACTCAGGATTTAGAGGTGGAGACAGCGGAACAGACTTCTTAGGGGGTCTCACTGGACAATAGGATATTACATGCCCAGTAGCTCCACAATAGAAACATAAGCCATTATTTCTCCTTCTGGCCATTTCATCAGTGGTAAGAGGGGTTGAAATCCTCCTTTTGATTGATAAGGATACAGCCTTTGGGGTAGTGGGCACAGGAGTAGGAGTGCCAAACCCCAAATTTTTTTTATTGAAAAAGTCTTTCAGGCTATCCTGTAAAGTCTGGAATCCCGCAGTGAAATCTTGGATTAGTGACTTCAATGCATCTGGAAGAGATTTTAGAAGTTGGTTAAGTTGTAGTAGATGAGAGTCCACAGACAAAATTCTCTCTGACACTTCAGTCAAAGAGTGAATCACCTCTGCAAGCTCCAATTTATGGCTTTCACATTCTGTCATACTCTGCAAGGGAGCAGGTTCAGGAGTGAGGAGCTGTTGTGCAGAGGTGTCAGGTTTTGGGGTTAATGTTGTGTTTTGTCTGTGTGAGTCTTTCCTTTTATGCATAATTAAACAGGTACAATGTTTTAGGAAATAAAGGAGATGGTTTTATTTATAGGATAAAGCAATGTAGAGATATGCAATTAGATAAGACAAAGTCTATAGGTTGTAGTATAAGGCAGGAATACAGTTCTTTGTAATAACAGGCAGGAATGCAGAGCTTTGTAATAACAAACAGGATATTTGCATATGCTGTAGACTGGAAATGTGTAATAACACTCAGGAAAGCAGAGCTTTGTAATAACAAGCAGGAATGCAGAGCTTTGTAATAACAAACAGGATATTTGCATATGCTGTAGACTGGAACTGTGTAATAACACTCAGGAAAGCAGTGCTTTGTAATAACAAACAGGATATTTGCATAGACTGCAATTGGAACTTTGTAGAAACAAACAGGATATTTGCATAAACTGCAATTTGGAACTTTGTAGAAACAAACAGGATATTTGCATAGACTGCAATTTGGAACTTTGTAGAAACAAACAGGATATTTGCATAGACTGCAATTGGAACTTTGTAGTATCAGGAAACAAGCAAGCAAAAGTACCTGAGTCAGTCCTTAGGAAAGAGAGTTTTAGGCAAGATCAATTGCCAGGAAATCAGTCCCAAAAATGAAACACAGTGCCAAGGGATTATCCAGAAGAGTAGTCAGTAATTGAAGCAGAAATCAGGAACCAGGAAATCCAACAAATCTGTATTTCACACAGGATACAGGAGCAGAGAGTCTTTCAGAGTATCACTCTTAATGTGAAAGCACCAAATTGCAAACAAACCTCCCAGATAAAGCAGGCTGCTGATTAAATTATTTCTTTCAGCTGGCAAGCAGGTGGAGCCAGAGAGAAAAAGTTGCAGCAAACAGAAAAACACAATATTCCTTTCCTGTGATCAAGCCATCTGGTGGCATAGTGGCAAAACAACAGGCTGGGAAACAATAAGGCTGAACCCTGACACCTTTCTTCTTGACTATGGTGCATTGTGGGGGATGCTGCTCAATTCCTGCACTTCCTTTTATGGCCAGACTGGTGTGCATCATCCATGTGAGACAGGATGCAGTCTCAGAATTGTGATGTCATCACTTATTATTTAATGGGTCTCTGTTCAGTATGCTTTTCCTTTGCGTTGTCTCAGACTTGTTTGTGAGATTTCCTGTGTATTACCTGGCTGCCTGACGTCCTTCCTGGTTCCTGATCCCTGACTTGTTCCTGACTCTGCTGTTTTCCTTGTTCCTGATTCCGGCTCGTCTGACAATTCGCTTTGGCTCCTGACTCGGCTCGTCTGACTACCAGCTCTGGTTTTGATTCCTGGCTTGTTATTTGACTTGTGGACTTTTTATTATTTTTTGCTATTAATAAAGGTGTGATTATTTTTGCACTTCTCGTCTCAGTCTGATTCCTGGCACCCAGACATTACGCAAAGGCCATGAATCCTGATGGTGCTAATAATCCACCTTTACCTGCCATCATTTCCAGGATGGATGTACAGGATCACCGCTTGGATCATTTTGCACTAGCCTTGCAAACCCTGCTGACTCGCACTGCACATTTGGACCAAAGTGTCCCGCAAGTTATGGCTGCTCCTGTTTCCGCTGCTGCACCTATGCCTACCAGGAGCATGTCCGGTTCTGCACCTCTACCTCAGCAATATGGAGGCGATCCTATTCAGTGCAGAGGGTTTTTGAACTTGGTGGGCATTTACTTTGAGATGTTACCTCAGGAGTTTCCCTCTGACAGAGCTAAGGTGGGATTTCTCATCTCGTTACTCTCTGACACAGCTCTTGCCTGGGCTAATCCCTTGTGGGAGACTAATAAACCTGTGATTTCAAATTACCTTGAATTTGTGGGCTCCTTTCAAAGGGTATTTGATGTTCCGGCTCGCTCCTCCTCTGCTGCTAAACGACTCATGTCCATTCAGCAAGGTACAAGATCTGTTGCTCAGTATGCTATTGAGTTCCGTACGCTTGCCGCAGAGGTAGGTTGGAACAATGAAGCCCTTGTTGCCGCCTTCTTTCATGGGCTCTCTGATGCGATTAAAGACGAAGTTGCTGCCAGAGATTTACCAGAGGATCTCGAGGCATTGGTGTCTTTTTTTATCCTAATTGACATCAGACTCAGAGAGAGGCCCTCTTTCAAGGAGCGCTTGCGGAAGCCTCCTGTTCCGTTGTCTCCTACGTGTTCATTCCCACCCATGCCTCCTCTCCTCCCATGCCTCCTGGTCCCGAGTCACCAGGTACTGCTGAGTCGATGCAGCTGGGATTCACGCGTCTCTCCGCGGCTGAGAGGGCCTTTAGGAGGAGGGAGGGGCTCTGCCTCTATTGTGGGTTACAGGGCCACCTTTTGAAGTCTTGTCCTACATGGCCGGGAAACACTCACACCTAAGGTTCTGTTGGGGGCAGACTATGGGTGGTTTATCCTCGTCCCTCGAACCGCTTAAGGAGAAACCTTTTGTCATGGTTGTCCTTTCCTGGGTGGACTCCTCCATAGTCACCCAGGCTCTTGTTGACTCCGGTGCTGCGGGCTATTTTATTGACAGTGCTTTTGTATCAAAGCACTCCATTCCTGTTTTGCCTCGGTCCATTCCGCTTGCTTTTGAGGCCATTGATGGCAGGCCCCTTCAGCCCGCACTTGTTACTCACGAAACTGCTCCATTGTCCATGGCTGTTGGGGCTCTCCATTTTGAAACCCTCAAGTTCCAGGTGATAAACTCTCTGCATTTTCCGGTTGTTCTGGGTTATCTCTGGCTCCAAAAGCACAATCCCAGTCTTGACTGGCGCAGGTCTGAAATTTTGTCATGGTCCCCGCAATGTATTTCCACTTGTCTTCGGAAACCAGTTAAAGTCTTGTGCACTTCTTCGGTTTCTCAATTGCCAGAGGAGTACTGAGAGTTCCTAGACATGTTTGACAAGGTGCGTGCCAGTATGTTGCCTCCTCACCGGTCTTACGATTGTGCCATAGACCAGCAACCCGGAGCCATTCCTCCTCGGGGCCGGGTGTACCCTCTGTCTGTTGCAGAGAATTGTGCTATGGAGGAGTATGTTACCGATGCTCTGTCGCGGGGGATCATCCACAAATCCTGCTCTCCTGCAGGGGATGGCTTCTTTGTGAAGAAAAAGGGTGGCGAGTTAAGACCATGTATCGATTATAGGGGTCTTAATCGTCTAACCATTAAGAATGCTTACCCTATTCCGCTTATTACGGAACTCTTTGACCGCCTAAAGGGAGCTACAGTCTTTACAAAACTTGATTATTTTTTTTTTTTTTTTTTTTTTTTTTTTTTTATACACATGCCATACAAGGAAGACAAATTTTATCTAGATATGCGAAGAGATAAGAAAATTCAACCTCATTTTTTCTGTTATAAGGCATCCCCATTAGTGTATGTTAACTTGAAGATATATCATATGCCCCTAGAGAAATATAAAGGCCACTCTTGGACCTCCTGATTTATAATTATGCCGTAACAGGGGGGCTTGGGGGAAAGAGAACAAGGAAAATGGGCCACTTATGGACCCAGGATGTAGGTGAAAAAGTTAGGTCATCAACACTTACATATAGTGAGTTACTTAAACAAGCACCAGTTATAATATATATTAGTGAGTTGCTGTTCTCATTGAAATACATACGCTAACCGAAAGCAGGGGAAATGTAAACAGAGATTGCCAGCAGAAAACACATAAGCAGAAGAAGGAATGCTAATAGAGACAGCCAGCTGAGATTGGGCTATGCTCCCTTTCATCAGTAGCTTTAGCAGTCTGAGAAGTATGTGAATAGTCTAGATAGAGGGGACCACACATGAGCAGAGGGACAGTGCATTTAGACAGTGCATTTATATCTTGGACGTTAGTGACACTACATACGTTAACAGATAACATTTACCCCAGGGCATTGAAAGGGTTAATAAACATATGTTGAGCTACATAGTTACTGGTCATTACGCAAATGTCTGTGTACCTCTGATATAACATATATTAACACAGTACTTTGACCCCAAGACAGGGAAGGAGTTAATATACGTATGCTGGGCCTCAGTTATACTAGGAGCTAATAAAAATATGTTGAGCCCAGCAGTCCAAGTCTCAGAAAGGCAGCGCACCCCTTCTCTAGGCTTATATGGGATCATACCTGGGAGCCCCCAGGATCAAAGTTCCGGTTGCTGCAACGTGTACTGACAATGTCAGAAAGGAGACGAAAAGTTCCCTTAAGAGTATCAAAACCGGCTGCTCGATCTCTCGGTCTCTCCATCTCCAGGGCAAGGCGGTGATGAACAGCAAGCGGTTTCAGCGTCATGACCCTGTTCCAGGTCTCTGCAACAGCGCTCAGCTCACAACACACTAATGCCGTCCCAGGCGGTCTCAACTCACCCTCCGTCACCCTCCGCTCGTCGAGCTCCAGACACCTCCCGTCGGTGCAATCATCGTTATGTAAGAGGTACGTTCCTTTCCGACCTGGAGAGACAACTTTTGCTGCGCCGCTGGCTACTTTTAATGATACGGCTGCAGGCTGTTGCCGCCTAGGGGGATCTGTATGTATATCCCTCGTGGCTGGAGCGCCATCAGAATAGTCCTCCACTACGGTAGGGTTCTTTACCGGTGGGCTCGAGTATTTTACTGCTTCAGTCAGAGCCTGGATCCGGGGTGCTGGGTTTGTCATGTTCAGGATCGGCTCTTGGAGACTTGTTTTGTTTTTAGGTTTCTCTTCAGGGTCTCTTAGTTTCTCCTGGCGGTACCCCACTTGCCTGGCTATTACACGGGTGCTCTCCCATTCAGCGTCCCAAGTCTGCTGTATCTTTGCATGATGTTCCTGCAGCAGTCTTGCCACCGCTGTCAGAACCATTTCTGAGCTCAGCGCCATCTTTAGTGGGTACATACTTGTGAGGGAGATATCGTTTTCTTCTGCTAACTCTTCTATATAGCAAGGATGGTGCTAGGTAGATATAGGTAGTGTTGGTTGCAGATGATACTTGGGTTAATACTGCGCACACAGGGCACAGCTCGTTGTGGGGACAGGCTGAGGCTTCTGTTTTAGGGGAAGGCCTCAAAGTGCAAAGTCCGGTACTGAGGGCTATGGAGCCCAGTCACCATTCAAAAACCCTATTCCTTGAATTCGGACTACTTCAGACCAGCCTCTCCATTGTTTTGAGCAAAGTATTGCTAAAAATGCGATGCAAAATCAGGTATCAATGAAGATAGCTTGAGGAGCTGAAGCTCAGTGCGACCTGTAAGATGGCCGCCGCCCGGGTGTCCCCACAAAACTTGATTTGAGAGGAGCGTACAATCTCATTAGGATTAAGGAGGGCCACGAATGGAAAACAGCGTTTAACACCAGGAGCGGGCATTATGAGTATCTTGTAATGCCCTTTGGCCTATGTAATGCTCCTGCTGATTTTCAGGAATTTATTAATGATGTCCTACGAGATATGTTGCAACAGTGTGTTGTGGTGTACTTAGACGACATCCTCATACACTTACCCACACTTGAGGCTCATCGTTCTGATGTTACACGGGTTCTTCAAAGACTACGTGAGAACGGCCTGTTTTGTAAACTCGAGAAATGTGAGTTCCATCAGACTCAAGTAACCTTCCTAGGTTATGTTATCTCCGTTGCAGGGTTCTCCATGGATCCTGACAAGTTATCTGCAGTTCTGAAGTTACCTCGCCCAGTTGGTCTTCTGTCTATTCAACGTTTTTTGGGGTTCACCAATTACTATAGAAAGTTTATTAAAAACTTTTCTTCCTTGGTCAAACCTATCACAGACATGACCCGTAAAGATAATGATCCACTCCATTGGTCACCTACTGCCAATAAGGCCTTTGATAGTCTTAAGACTGCCTTTGCTGCCGCTCCAGTTCTGGCTCATCCTAACCCTGTCCTGCCTTTCGTTCTTGAGGTCGATGCGTCTGAGACTGGAGTAGGTGCCCTCTTGTCTCAACGTCCTACGCCTGACGGTTCCTTGCATCCGTGTGGTTTCTTCTCTAAGAAATTGTCTCCAGCGGAGTGCAATTATGAAATTGGCGACAGGGAATTACTGGCCATAATTTTGGCACTTAAGGAATGGAGGCATCTTCTCGAGGGTACTAGCGTGCCAGTGCTCATTCTTACTGACCTCAAGAATTTAACTTATCTATCTGAAGCAAAACGTTTGTCGCCCCGACAGGCCATATGGGCACTATTTTTGTCTCAGTTTAATTATGTGGTCTCCTACCTGCCTGGTAGTAAGAATGTTAGGGCTGATGCCCTCTCTCGACAATTTTCGCCTCTGTCCAAGGAGGAGTCTGTACCTACTCCTGTTATATCTCCTGACCATATTTTGGCTACCATACGTACTAATTTGACTTCTCCCTTGGGGGAGGAGATCCTGGCTGCACAAACCAATGCACCTCCTGAGAAACCTACTGGTGTTTTGTTCCTGAGAATCTTCGAACTAAGCTTTTGCACACTTACCACTATCCTAAAGCCGCAGGTCACCCAGGCAAGAACCAAATGATTTGGTCTGTCACTCGACAATTTCGGTGGCCAGGTCTTCGTTCTGATGTTGCTGCGTATGTTGCCTCCTGCTCAGTTTGTGCACAGAATAAGACTCCTCGACGTCTTCCTGTGGGTCTACTTCAACCTATTGCTAATGGTGAGCGCCTTTGGACAGATCTTTCCATGGACTTCATTGTCGAGCTCCCTGTTTCCAATGGCAATACTGTTATCCTTATGGTGGTTGACCATTTTTATAAAATGTCACATTGCATTCCCTTGATGAAGCTGCCTACGGCTCAGGAGCTTGCTTCAATTTTTGCCCGGGAGGTCTTCCGTTTACATGGGTTACCCAAGGAGATAGTGTCGGACCGGGGTAGCCAGTTTGTCTCCAGATTTTGGCATTCCTTTTGTGCTCAAATGGGGATCCAGCTTTCCTTCTCCTCGGCATATCACCCTCAATCCAATGGGGCAGCGGAACGGTCTAATCAAGCTCTGGAACAGTTCTTCCATTGCTATGTCTCAGATCACCACAATAATTGGTCTGAACTGTTACCTTGGGCAGAGTTTGCTCGTAATAGTTCTATTAATACTTCCTCCAAGATATCCCCGTTCATGGCGAATTATGGGTTTCAACCATCCTTGTTGCCCGATTCATTCATGTCTCAGGGTATTCCGGCTTTGGAGGAGTATCTCCGGCAACTCCGTTCCACGTGGGTGCAGATTCAGGATTGCCTTCATCGTTCTATGCAGCGCCAAAAGTTCCAGGCTGATCGTATGCGTCTGTCCGCACCTTCCTACCAGGTTGGTGAGAGAGTTTGGCTGTCCTCCCGCAACTTGAACCTTCGTGTACCTTCCAATAAATTGGCTCCCCGTTATGTTGGTCCTTTTTGAATACTCCGACGGGTTAATCCTGTGGCCTACGTTCTTGACCTTCCTCCTGCTATGCGCATCTCCAATGTTTTTCATGTCTCCCTCTTGAAACCATTGGTTTGTAATCGGTTTATCACTGTGTTGCCTCGTCCCCATCCTATCTTTGTTGAAAACCATGAGGAGTATGAGGTCAGCAGCATTATTGACTCTCGTATGTCCAGGGGCCGTGTACAGTATTTGGTTCACTGGAGAGGCTACGGTCCGGAGGAGCATTCTTGGGTTCCCTCCTCTGATGTTCATGCTCCTGCCCTCCTCCGTGCCTTCCATGCCAGTTTCCCCAATAAGCCTTTTGTCCTCCCGCGGGGGAGGGGTCATTGAGGGGACGGTACTGTCAGGGTTTTTTCCCTGTTGTGTTTGCCATGTGCTGCTGGCAGCCATTTTACTCACCTCTCTTCCTGACTATGGTGCATTGTGGGGGATGCTGCTCAATTCCTGCACTTCCTTTTATGGCCAGACTGGTGTGCATCATCCATGTGAGACAGGATGTCATCACTTATTATTTAAATGAAATGTTTTTTATTATCCACACTCCTCTACACATAACATTAGGAAAAATACATACAATTAAGCATGCCAAAACATCATATCTCAAGGTATAACTGTTGTGATACATAGCAAACATTCCTATCAGAGTACTTTCCGTTTCAGAAGAAGTCTCCGATTCTTGAAGTGTCCTTGAGTCTATATGTATGCTTGTGTTGAATACAGATAAAAGGTTGGCATTGAGTTCTCTTTCCTGCAGTTAGAGTTTAGACAATGTTTTAGACTACTCTTTGACAGAGTGTTTGCTTTTTAACCTTTAGTTCCCTCAACTGTTTCTCTGCAACACCAACATTATGATAGCTTCAGATGAGAGAACTTGAATACAGGGGGCATAAAGTTCAAACATTTCCAACAACTTTAACAGCATTATAATAACAATAACTAGAAAAAAACAAAAACAAAGCTCAATTAAGCCAAGTAAAAATACAGAAGAAAAACTAAAACATAACTTGCACGTATCCGCTTCATGGATCTACAACTTGTCATTGTACAATATATCTTTATCTCATCTAAGTATTGTCTACTCATCTAGCTTTATGTCTGTGGTTTATCTTAGGACTACTATCTCCTAGCTTGCTTCCTCAATTGCCCTGTTATTTCCCTCTAGTACCCAGTAGTACCAGACCTTCTGAAATTGAGATTCTGTACCTTGTACCTCTGCAGCTGATTCATACATCAGGTAGACCAGCTTTATCTTAGCTAATACCTCCGACCACGATGGGACTACTGTTTTCCAGTATTTAGCAATCACTGTTCTAGTTGTGGTGCACAATATTCTGACAAAAGTGTTAATGTATTTATTTAGTCTGGGAATGGGCTCATGCAGTAAGGCCTGTGCAGGGGTCAGATAGATCTGTTCGCCCAAAACTATTCTCAATAAAGAAGATAATTTCCGCCATATTTCATTAACTGTGGGACATTCCCACCACATGTGAAGGTAAGTTCCTGTCACCTTACATCCTCTATAGCAAAATTTGGAGCTTCCTTTTCCCATATGAGCAGTTTTGCTCTGGGTCAGATACCATCTAAACAATGTTTTTAAGATGTTTTCTCTTAAGTCAGCACTAATAAGACCTCTACTAGCTTGGTGCATCATCTCATTCCATCTATCCAACTCAAACTCTTTGTCAATATCAGTTTCCCATTTTAACATTAGTGTTGTTTTGGAATTATTTCTATTCTCCTGAATAGAGATATATAAATTGGAGATCGCCCTTTTAGGTCTAGTATGTGCTGTGCATAGGTGTTCAAGAATAGATTGTTTGCCATGTGTCGGGTATTTAGTCATGTACGAGTTTATAGCTGTCGTCACCTGGAGATACAAAAACCAATGAAGTGTAAGGGGTTCAAGTTTCAGTTGGAGCTGGGTGAATGTTAAAAGTTTGCCCTGAGAGTATATATCTGCTACCCTGTAAAGCCCTTTATTCTCCCATTTTTGGAGATGATGTTTAAATTCCTCATTGAGGATATATTTCAAGGGCATTATTTTTGAACATAAAGGAAGAGTCTGTCCTACTTTTTGTGACGACGGCCATTGTTGTCTAGAGATTAGTGTAATTCTGTTCTGGTAATTATCTTGTTTTTTAGATAGCTCACTGCTCCAAAGAATGCCATCTGGGGTCTCCTGCCCCACCAATTCTGCTTCCAAAGCCGGCCATAACACATCTCTTTGCCTCCTGCTTAACAGGGAGTCTTGGGCCAGTCTCGCTGCTCTATAATAATCAAGTAAATTGGGGGCTCCCACCCCCCCTATTTGTCTATGTTTGTTTAAAATATGGTGTGGGATTCTCGGATGCTTGTTATTTCGTAAGAAGCTATGGATGTCCCTCTGAAGCTTAGTTATGTCAGCAACATTAATCTTAATTGGGAGCACCCTAAACAGATATAGGATTCTGGGCAGCGTTGTCATCTTAATTGCAGACAGTCTCCCGTACCACGAAAAACCCATTTTCCTCCATTTCCCTAAATCGGACCTAATCAGCTTGAACATAGGGGTGTAGTTGGCTTCATATAATTTTGAGGAGTGTGACATCAGTTTTATTCCTAGATATTTTTTTTTTTTTTTAAAGTCATTTTTTTTATTGAGGAAGAAAAAGACAAAAGAAAATGAAAGCACTACATCATTGCTGCACATACAGCCAGCAAGAACATATGGTAAAAAAAAAAAAATACAAATGATCAGTAGGGTTACAACAGTGTAAGACATTCTAATTATAGTAGTGCACATATAATAAAACATTTCTAAATCAACCTCAGGCTTTTTTTTTTTTTTAACTTTGACAAAACCATCCATGGAGCTAAAGAAAAGCTTGCGAGATATAATATGCAGTGTAGGATGTAATGAATGCTATATAAAATAGTAGGATGAGATGTAAACTCCCCTAGCAATTGTTGGGATCTATAATATAGTCCTCGGGCTGACAAGTAGAAGCCTGTTTAGGCTTTGCTCAATTCTCTATGCTTTATGTGGTCTTTAATGAGGTCCCTAAAAAAAATGATTTAAAAGTGAGGGCTTAGATGATAGGGACTGAAGATCAGACCTGCTGATCTGAGTAGAGAAGATAGATCCTAACATGTAACGTAATGAAAAAGAGAGTAAGTGCTAGGGGAGCAGAAAGAGTTGCGGTATAGGCAAGAGAAACCGCACTGTTAGTTCTCCTATTATCGGGAGGCTCTTTACTTGGGGGGGGAGGTTGTAAAATAGTTGCGGCAATTAGTAGGGGTAATAAAAGAGAGAAAGAGCTAACAAATAATTAGGGTGTAATAGGGTTTACTTGGGAGTGAGCTTAACTATGTGACATACGCTTGAAGAGAAAGAAGCATAAAACTAGTTATATAGGGCAAAGGAAAAAAACTCTTACAAGTCCCTCACAAACAAAAGATGCTAATGGGTTTGTGGTGCTATATCCGTGTACAGTTAGATGAAAGCATGACATATGTAAACTTGGGAAATAATAGAAGGCTGAAGTTTCCTTAAAATGGGCTAGTGTTGCTTCAGAATGAAAAAGAGACTTTGGCATTCATCTCCATGACTGTTAAATTGTCATTGTCTGTTCTAAAACCATATGTATTGGTGTAGTTAAGTCATGTCTGCGTGCAGATTGATAGAGTCAAGCTATGTGTAGCTTCAGGATGCAATCCAGGGCTATAGCTCCCTCCCAACATGGTAGTGTAGTTCTCAGAGTGAAGTTAGGAGACAAGCTGCAGGGTACGGGCCCTATACCCTACAGCAGGAGCCTGTTCCAACTCCAGCCGGCTCTCTAAAGTAACAGAAATATATAAGCATCCTAAATATATGTGCACACTAACATTAAGATTTAACAGCATAAATATTAGGGGTGTATGTGCATAACAGATAGAGAGCCCTTATAAGGCTTGGTAATAACACAAATATGGAAGAGTGAAAACGCTGAGTAGAAGAAATGCCTATGCATTAAACCTCTAAAATGTTGATATATAAAGAACAATGAGCATTATATGTTGGATAGTGCAATCATGACATTTTAGTAAACAGACAATGGCGCCCATATATCATAAGACTATAAATCCCAAGCTATATAGGGACACAACTGGGCAGCAAATATACCCTAGAGTGCTAAGTCAAACATCAACAGTAAACCAACTTATAAGCATAATAGATATAAATGGGATGAGGTAACTGTCCATAACTGATATACTCTCTATTTTCAGCAGCATTTATCCTACTTCATAGTAGGACAAGCTCACAACAAAGCCAATTGGAATATGAAAGTTAAAGATAATGTTAGAGTCTGATATTGATAGCCGATTTGAATAGCTACCGGTACTCATGTGGAGCTGGGTTCGTGCCTGCAGGTTACATCGTGAGGCCCCCTGAGAGTGACAAGAAATGACGGTCATATCTCCGAGCGTGGCAGGTCTGGTGGGAGCCCTAGGCATGAGCTCAGATGTGGCACTGCAAGTCCGGTCCTTAAATTGTGGACGATGCTGGGAAAGGCCGTCTGACAGGACGTACAGCTCTGGGCATGTGAGGTAAGAGTCGGGCCGCGCTGCTGCTTTACTGGCTCTACCTTCCCGCAGCCGATCACAGGAATTGCTGGGAGTCACACCGTAAGATATTAGGCGCTTCTCTGGGGCACTGTAGGCTGCAGCAACGGGTGGTAAGCAAGCTCCCGTCTCACCCACGCAAGTCATTACCTTCAAGCGCTTTTCTACCACAGAGCTCAGGACTAAGTGCCAAGTTAGTGGCTGATTCTGTGGGCTGGCGGCGTGCGCTGTGAACTCCGGTGCTGACTGCTGAATCTTCCTGGCTCCTTGGTGTTCAAGCAAACCTCTGCACCCATCTAAAAAGGTATGCATCTGCTCTAGAATGCGATCAGAAACCTCCATTATTAGAAGGAAGGTGAGCTCCTAGTTGAAGGCTAGAAGTAATCGTCTTTAGACAAACTTGCTCACTGCGTGAAGTGCCGCTTAGGCCGCAAGATGGCCACCCCCGGCTCTTTGCTCGATGCTAGATGCGCCAGTCTTGAGGGACTCCGTGCATGTAGGATCTCTCTCCTTATGGTCAGCTGCAAAAGACGGCCGTGCTCTCTAAACTGTAGTATTAGTTGAATAAAGGAATAAATGAAACTCAGACTGTCAGTAAAATAGTTATTTGTATATATTATGGTCAGAGCTATTGGGATGTGCGACCGTCTGGATCCAAAGTTGGCTCCGCCCCCCCATTCCTAGATATTTTAACCCTCCAGGGACCCATCTAAAGTCAAAATTTGCTTCAATCAGTTTGATAGTGTGTTTTGGTATGGACAAAGGGAGTGCCTCGCATTTATCCACATTAATTTTGTAACCGGATATCTGGGAGAACAGGTGTATTGCTTGGTATATGTATGGCAGCGAATGCAGAGGCCTCGAGACAGTAAGCAGTACGTCGTCCGCAAAAAGGGTAATTTTGTGATGTATTTTCCCCACTTCCAGACCAAATATATCGGGACAATTACGTATATAAGCAGCCAGTGGCTCAATACATATAGCGAAGAGCAGAGGTGACAGTGGACATCCCTGCCTGGTTCCATTAAGTATAGGTATGTTTTCTGATTGGTGTCCTATCGCTCTAACGAATGCTGTAGGTGTCGAGTATAGTCCCCTAATAGCCTTCATGAACCCTCCCTCAAACCCCAGTGTTGTCAATAAAGCTAACATGTATCTCCAATCGACTCTGTCAAAGGCCTTCTCCGCATCCAATGATAGGACCAGAGAAGGCACTTTGCGGTCTCTTAGCATATCTATTACTGAAACCATTCTACGAATGTTGTCAGGGGCTTCCCTCTCTTTGATAAATCCCACTTGATCCGGGTGAATAATTTTAGGGAGAATGTGTTTCAGTCGATTGGCCAGGATTTTAGTAACTATTTTGATATCTTGGTTGATGAGGGAGATAGGCCTATAGCTACTACAAAGATTGGGATTTTTCCCCTGTTTCGGAATTACCACTATTTTGGCCCTAAGCAAATCTATGGGGATCTCTCCTCCCTCCATGATGTGGTTAGCGAACACTACCAGGTGTGGCACCAAAACTTCCAGAAACGCCTTGTAATACTCCCCTGGGAACCCATCTGGTCCTGGAGCTTTGCCAGGTTTAAGGTCTTTAATCGCTGCTATCACCTCTGCTCTTGTAATCTCAGCATTTAGGGTTGTTCTATCTTCCTCAGTTATCGGTGGCACATCCGCTTTCTGCAGAAAAGAAGCAAAGGCTTCTTCTGTATTAAGATTATGTTGCACCTTCGTGCCATCATATAATTCTTTATAAAATTGAGCGAATGTGTCAACAATCTCCCGAGGATGCGTGGTCATCTGACCACCAGGTGTTTGGATACATGATATAGATAAAGATTGATAACTGTCTCTAAGTTTTTTTGCAAGGTATTTGTCTGGTTTGTTGGAAAAGATGAAGTAATTGGTTTTTAACCTATGTGCAGCCCTTATAGATTGTTCATTTAATATGGCCTGTAGAGTTTGTCTCTTGTCCATAAGTCTATTTAATGTAGTTTTGGATTTATTTGATTTGTGTGTTTGTTCCAGGGAAGCAATTTCATCATTTAATTGTTTAATTGTGTTTTCTTTCTTTTTCCTATATAGTGTTTTCTCTTTAATTAGGATACCCCTAATCACTACCTTGTGTGCTGCCCAGGGTGTAATGGGGTTGTCTGTGGAGTCCACATTAATTTGCCAGTATTCTTTCAGATCATTCAAAATCTTGTCTTTAATTAGTGGGCTTTTGGTACAAAATGTATCATATGTCCAAGTCCTTGTCCTCTGTGGGTCTGGCAGATCACCTAAGGTGAGTACCGTTAAGGAGTGATCGGACCAGACACATGGATAAATATCTAAAGAATGTATTGCTGGTTGAAGAATCTGGCTGGTGTATACATAATCTATTTTAGAATAACTATCGTGTGAAGCTGAGTAAAAAGTGGTAGCCCCACTCCCCCCTTTTAACATCTGCCAGGTATCCTGTAGGGTGTGTTGCTCTAACAGCCCCGTTACCTTTTTAGCCATTGCCTTCTGTCTCTGTTTCTTTTTAGATTGCTGCATGATTGTCTGTTTGGTCAATAGTTGGAGGTCAATGTTAAAATCTCCTGCGAGTATTATCCGTAATCTGGACCAATTAGTTAGCAAATTGGAGATAGTGACAAAAAAATTGTCTTGTTGATCATTAGGAGCGTATATATTACATAGAAGTACATACACCTTCCCAACTTGACCAAACACTAGAAGATACCTACCCTCCTTATCAGATATAGTCTCTTTATGAGTAAATGGTATGGAAGTGTGTATTAAAATGGAGACTCCTCTCTTTTTTTAGTCTAATGCCGAATGGAATTGCATAGAGTAATCTCTTGCCCAATACTTAGGAATTGTATTCTTTAGAAAATGTGTCTCCTGAAGATAAATAATATTGGCCTTTAAGCGCCTATAATTTGACATGGCTGTTCTCCTCTTTGTGTCAGTGTTTAATCCTCTCGCATTATGCGAGATCAAAACTATTCTAGGCAGTGCCATCCTAATATCCACACCCCCCACACATTGTATGCCTATTCATGGTAGCAGGGACCCCAGACGACAGAGTTACCCCAAACATAATGACCGTTTCTTCTCTCTTGTAAATATAAGCACATCAATCTCCCTCCCTATGCTATCTAGCTTCTGTTTCCTTCTCAGATACCCACAGCTTTGTAACATAATGACATGTGATGAGCATATAGTAATTGTACAATATTTCGTGCATTTACATAATAAGAACATGAACATAAACAAAAAAACCAACAATTGATACTGATGAAGTCATTGCATACACATGTACCTAAACCAAAACAAAGTACATGCATTGTGCGATCCCAACATGAACCGCCAACCCAATAGAATTTCCAATAAGTAAAGGATCAAGGTCTGTCCCTTGAGTCTGAGATGTAGTGCTCTCCAGGGTAGAGTAAAAGAAAAAAAAGAAAAAAAATGTCTCAAACAATACCCTAGAGGGTGAGAGAAAAGCAAAGAAGGGAAAAAAGGGCCCCTTTCTCACAAATATTAGTTACCTAGTGGCCAAGTGGTTCATGTCTTAGCCTTCTTCTTGGTTACTTTCTTCCATTTCGATCTTTGGGGCTTTACCTTTGATGGAGACAATTCAGAGGAATGAGATGATGACTGTGTTTCCAGGGTATTAGGTGGTTCTAAATCCAGAAGCTTGCAAATATCCGGAATCTCCTCAATGGTTTTGATAGTAGCCATTCTCCCATTTCTCATCACATGGAGTGCAAAAGGGAAGCCCCATCTGTATGGTATATTGTTCTTCCTTAGGAGAAGAGTGAGAGGCTTCAGCGCATATCTTTTTTGTAGAGTTTTAGTACAAAGATCTTGAAAGAACTGGATTATGTTTCCCTGAAACTTAAACATTGGGTTTTGTCTCGCTGCCAATAGTATCTCTTCTCTGTCAGAAAACCGTAGGAATCTGATGATCACATCTCTTGGTGGTTGATCAGTTTTAGGTTTTGCCTTGAGAGCTCTGTGTGCTCTCTCAATTGGATATTCAGAGTCTGCTGACCCTCCTAGTATGGCGTGAAACAGCTGTTGAAGATAGCTGTGGAGATCCTCAGCTCCAATTGTCTCAG
The DNA here is from genome assembly GCF_027579735.1 of Bombina bombina. Taxonomy (NCBI): domain Eukaryota; kingdom Metazoa; phylum Chordata; class Amphibia; order Anura; family Bombinatoridae; genus Bombina; species Bombina bombina. Next base: position 15,517 of record NW_026511001.1, on the reverse strand, counting down.
GGACTCCCTTGAGGCGAATGTTGGATCGCCGGCTTCTATTTTCTAAATCTTCGATCTTTTCCTCCAGCTCCAATATTGTTTGATTCTGGGAGGAAAGGGCTTGCGAGACTGACGTAACTTCCTCTCCTATTTCCTCTGTAGCTGTTTCTAAGGAGTCTACTCAGTTTCCCAACTCCAATATTTCTGTTTTAATGTCTGTGAGACTATTGGTGACTGTGGCCTGAAAGTTATCCATCTTTTCCCACAATTTTTCAAAATTAGAAGCAATATCCTGTTTAGACACTAGGGCTTGCAGATCAGCTTTAGTTGCGGGGATAAGGTCTTCAGGTCCCTCCTTATTTTCAGACTCCATATCTTCCTCTGTCTCCGTTAAAATCTGGTCTTGGGATTTGGGGATTTTAGGGGCTTTAAAAAAAGTGTCTACCGATAAAGACTTCATCCCTTTATCTCCTTTAGAACCTTTTCTTGCAGCCATGATGTTTATAGTAGTGATTTAGCAACTTAAGGCTGAGATTAATTTAAGAGATATTCTGCTTAGTGGGTATTGAAGGTATTATTAGCTGCTTTATTCTGGCCAGCTCCAATTGTTAATTCACTCTCTCACTCTTCTCACTCATCTGGGGTCTTTTATTTAATTCTCCCCCACTGCATTGCTTTTCTCATCTCTTGAAGTGCTTTTAACCATAGCTATTGGGTGGTTTATGTTTTATTCAATACAGCAATAGTATATTTCCTATGTCATGGCATCCATGTCAGGCCGCATCAGCACAGTCTGTTCTCAGGTATTCACCACATTATAAGCATAAGTGTTTTATTTTTGTTGATCAGACAGAGGGGTAATCAGAAAAGCGCCTATCAATAAAGCAGAGCTGCATGAACTCTCCCTACTCCCCAGGGGAGATGTCCTCACTGGACGAAGTCGGGCATGGAAGATAGGATATGACCCACTGGTATTTTAACCAGCAGGAAATGAGGGGGAGAGAGAGCAGTTCAGCAGCAGTGAAATGTCTCAAACAATAAAAGCACCTCTTATCTAGGTATCGCCCCTGTAATGTGTCCTGTGAATTTGCCTTCAGATGTCCCAATAAATTTGGATTAAATCACTGCCCCACTAAGACCTCACTTTGCTTCAGGGATCTGTGTGTTAAAAGTGCTATGGCGCTTGTTGCGCACTTACGTGAGCCACTTGGAGTATCGGCAAGGGGATCTCCTGGAGTATCTGTGTGTTATATCTCCTCTGCCGCCTTGGCGCTTCTCAGTTGTTCCCCTTTAAGCATCCAACCACCTGCAACACCGGCTCTCCGGTTCACACTCAGAGCTCTGTGATCCCAGGACTCTCCTCAAATGCTAGGCCTCCGTCGCCATTTCAGGTAAGGCGCGGGTGTGACTGTAGGTTTTTGCGGCGTCTCCTTCCCTCCGTTACCCACACAGATATCCAGCTGTATGCAGTTTCCCACTCCGGAGTGGAGCCCCGACCCTCCGGAGTGTGCCTCTGAGGTGTTTGCTTGATTAGTGCTGCGGCTTAACTCACACACCTATTCAGGCTTACCGCCATTGATATGTACGTCCTAGTCACTCTTTAGGTGTATTAAATAACAGTTCAGGTGACACTACTAAATATGTTGTCTTTTCTGCCAATAGTCAAATCAATTTAGGGATTAAATTCAATAATGCTGATATTGGGCCCAGGAGCTAAGCATAAACACGCCTGCTCCCTATGACTGCTGGCTCCGCCCCCCATCACTTATTATTTAAAGGGCCTCTGTTCAGTATGCTTTGCCTTTGCGTTGTCTAAGACTTGTTTGTGAGAGTTCCTGTGTATTACCTGGCTGCCTGACGTCCTTCCTGGTTCCTGATCCCTGGCTTGTTCCTGACTCTGCTGTTTTCCTTGTTCCTGATTCCGGCTCATCTGACAATTCGCTTTGGCTCCTGACTCGGCTCGTCTGACTACCAGCTCTGGTTTTGATTCCTGGCTTGTTATTTGACTTGTGGACTTTTTATTATTTTTTGCTATTAATAAAGGTGTGATTATTTTTGCACTTCTCGTCTCAGTCTGATTCCTGGCACCCTGACACACACCTACACATATATGGTGGTCTTGTCCAATTGCCCAAATATATTGGCAATCAATTAAAAAAGAAATAGAAACAGTACTCTCCTTGCCTATACCATTTGATATCTGGACATTTCTATTTAACAAATTCCCTAACATAAAATGTAAGTTGAGATACACCTTTCTGTTAACTCTGCAAAAAACCTAATACCTAGAAACTGGAAAAAAAAATCTGACCTCTACTCAACAATAGAAAGATATTGTGATATATTCACTCCAAATGGAACAATATCACTTTGCACATCACAAAAACATTGATGACTACAACTCCATATGCTTTCTTTGGGAAGAATACATAAATACACAAAGTAATAACACTTTCCCAGGGATCCACCCAACACTCCCTCACCTATAATTTTGATCCAGGGTCTCTATTCTCTCAACACAATTTAAATATTCTATCTAAATATGCTTATTAATATACATTGCAACAATACACTTTGAAATGTCAGAGAATTATTACTGTTGTTTATCTCCATTCCTTATATCTTGAAATGTCTACACTTAATCTTATTTTGTAAACAAATCTCTGTTACACCTGACATTTCCTTGTATATGAACAAAGTTAATTATTTCATCCCATGATGTATTTCATTTTGAAACCTAAAAAATTAGTTTAAAATAAAAAAAAGGGCAACAGAATTTTTTTATGATTGTCTTGTGACGTTGAAGCACTCTATTTCAATACTGAACACTCATTAGGATTAGAGGCTGTACAGTATTATCTAGAAATAGACATATACCTACCAGAAGTATAAATGATTTCTATTGGAAGCAATTTCCTTTGTTCTAAAATGCAAATTACTTCATATATCAAGAACAGTTATTTTAGCAGACCAAGGGAATGGCCATGGGCACTAGATTTGCCCTTTGCTTTGCTAACCTTTTTATGGGAGTGTTTAAGGACAAATATAACTATTCCTCTAGCTGTGGGGTGAATCTGGTATTCTATTGCTGTTTCATTAATGATCTAATCTTCATCTGGTAAGGTAGATAACAGGAGGCCAATTTATTTGTAGAACATTTAAATAAGAACAATATGGGTGTTTCCATGACTTCAAAGATAGATAGTCATACTATTGACTTTTTAGATTTAGAATTGTATTGGGATGTAGAGGGTAATATATCTACAAATACGTTTTTTTAAAACAGTAGATACTAATAGTTATCAAAACTACACCAGTTTTCATTATTTGCCATGGAAAATGGACATTCCTTACGATCAGTCCTGCAGGATAAGAAGAAACTGTTCAGACCTGATGGTTTTTGAGGAACAGTCTATGATCCTGAAGGATTGTTTTTTAGAAAAGGGCTATCCAGAAGAATCAATTGACAAGGGATACTCTAAAGCCAAATTAAAGGGGAATAATGATTTACTTTTACCAGAACAAAAGAATGTTTGTGAACAGGGATATAGGTTACGTTTTATCACTCAGTTCAATAAAAATCACTATCATATAAAAAAGATTCTTAAGTATTGTTTTTTTTACTTTGTGAGGACCCTTCTTTAAAATAAATTGTTGGTGATAAACCCTTGTGCACTTTCACTAGACCACCCACTTTAAAAAATAAACTAGCACCTAGCAAAATTGGAATGAATAGATTTAGGGACAATCCCAAGGAGGCTTATGTTACAATATGGCCCTTGAGTTGAAAAATGAGACCCAAAGGGGTATATAAATGCGGTAGAAACCTTTGTGGAATGTGAAATAACATGACAGGAGGAATCAAGACGTTTCAGTAATTTATCATGAAAGAGATTTTTGAGATTCAATCACACCTAACTTTTGATTCTAGTTTTGTGATATACCTCCTAGAATGCATCTGTGGAATCCAATATATAGGGAGGACCTCTAAGATTATCAAGAAGAGATTTGAAGAACATATGAGGGACATAGAAAACCTCTTTTGAAGCATAGTGTCCCGAGACATGCAGTGTGTCATCATGAACATCATTTAGACACTTTCAAGATCTTACCAATAGAATTCATTCCCATTTCTTGGGGAACCAATAGATTTGTGTGTTTGAGGCAAAGGGAGACATTTTGGATTTGGAAGATTAAGACAATGGTCCCATTTGGCTTAAACAGAAAAATAGATATGGCAGCATTCAACACATAATTAGCATATGTGCATGATCAGTTTTTCTATATTTGTCACTTTCTGACATGAGCTCTAGAATACATGTAATTTACCTATATATGTATTTTTTTTCTTCAGGAGATGTATCTCTTTTTGTAGGTAGGTTCATATTCATGTATTTACCCAGATGAATGATTTTTCAGATCTTTCAGATTTATTTTACATATATTTATATATATATATATATATATATATATATATATATATATATATATATATATATATATATATATATATACACACACACACATACATATTCTTTATTTATAAATCACAGTATTATGCACTTAGCATCATGTTTTTTTCCACAAGAATTAGAGAATATTATTTATATTAGCATATTATAGACTCAAGCACTTTGAGAATATTTATTCTTGGTTAATATTATTTATAAGGACATTAGTCCACAAGTCACAAATTTTCCTTTTTATTATTATCCTACTTACCATTACTAGCCTTTTTAGGATATAATTACACGAGTAGTTAGTTAGTATTTCCACTCCTTTGGTGTAATGTTCTTATTACTAGCATCATTACATGATTTCACACATTAAGAGAGTTTTGTAGATTTCATTATATTTTGAGATATTTTTGTTAGTATTTGCATATTATATTTGTTCTTACATATCTTCTTCTTTTCTGAAAACATGTTTACAGCTATTGTGTATGCTGCCTTTTATTAGGCACACTATCACATCTATCTTCAGATTAATATATTTTATGATTTGGAGTAACACTTTATTGAAATTGTTTTATAATTTTGATTTTTTTTTTTAATATATATGGATGCAATTGCCGATTTTATGAAAGAAAGAATGAGAGGCGGTCTGTAATCAGAAGCGTCTTAATGATGTAAGTTCTTTCTTTATAGTACACCAAAAAATATTCCTTTTATTAATGAAAGAATGAGAGGTGGCTGAAAGATTGGATACATCATGATGGCGCAAGTATATGCATACACACTTGATTGGCGTACAAAAGCAGGATTGTAGTTAATGTGAATTACTCATCTGATGAAACAGTATTAGGTACTGAGAAACTTGTTGTGAGATTAATATACTTTATATGTTTTTATTTGGTTTTTAATAAATAGTATATTTATAGCTACAATCCAACCACTTTCTTCTAGTGGTAAAGTATTCATCTAGGTAACATGTATAAAAGGCTTCCCATATGTGTAGACACTATATTGAAATGGCTTTGAGGAACAGCATTGGACCAACAGACCGTATCATGAGCTTGCTGAACAGCTCCTAAAGGTTTGGCCTGTCCATTAAGCACTTGATTAATGGACAATTTGGCAATTTGTTTTTTTTTTTCCTTTTGGGGCAATTCATTGAGACTGGATCACCATTGGTTCAGCCCACCTGTAAAGCACTATTCAATGCGCCTCATATTAGGTGTATCTGGTATTCTGTGGGACTAGACTACTTGTGTGAAATGGCTGCAATATTGGTGCGCCCTCTTTTTTATGTATCTACAGATGTTTATTGTTCTCCTTGCACTGGGAGTTTAGTGTGAAGAGGAAGCAGCCCTTTTTATCCTGTCCCTGGATTATTTCACTCCTAAACTATTGGATGGTTATTTTTGGGTGATTTACAGATTACAACTATATCCCACCATTGTTTGTATTTTGGCACATTCAGTTATAGACTTAAATTTTTTGTTTTACCTTAATGTTAATGATTACAATTTAAGCTTTACAGGGAATATCAAGTCAGACTCCATAGAATTCCTGGATTTGGTGCTATTCCAAGATTCCAAAATGAGACCAAAGGTATTGTGTCAGTTAGAAATTTTAGAAAGCCAACAGACAGAAATGGCTTTTGAAATACTGCTAGCAGTCAGTCATCTACCTACTTGGAAAACAAATATCCCATTTGGACAGTTTTGAAAAGAGGTGGATTTCAAAGTAGAAGCTGACATATTACAACAAAAGTTCATAGAGAAAGGGTATGCTCCAAAGCTGGTCTTAGAAGCTAGATAAAAATGTGAACTATGCCAAAGGGCAGCTGTTTTTAAACCAAAAGAGGCTAAGCAAGTCACGATTTCTCACTTTGAGGCTGTGAACAAATTTATAACTACTTACAGTATAGTGAAGGGGCAGGATTTGTTAAAAAGATTCTGAACAAACATTTGGGTATCCTATGAGCAGATCCAATTTTAAAGGATGAAATAGGTGAAATTCCACATGTTGTTTTAAAAAAGAATCAAAGGTTTAAGAATATTTTGGCCCCTTTGAAATTATGATCTTGGAAACCCACTACCCAAAATTATGGCACACTATCACAATGGGCATCATTAAAGCCCGGGACATATAAACGCAGAAGGGCTAAATGTTGCATAGGAAGCTATATTCAAAAAGGGGAAAACATATTTTAATTGGAATAAAAACAAATGTTATTCCATTAGGAGTAGAGGCATGTACAATACCACCTTTGTGGTATATTTACTAATCTGCAAATATAGAGCAAGATTACAAGTTGTGCAGCAAATAAGTTGTGAAAACCCCAAGCGCGTTATGGCTTTTTCACATTTGGGGTTGCGTAGGTATTACAAGTCGAAAAATAACTTATTTTGTGTGCACGTTAAGTCGCATAATGCAAACCGCAAAATTGCATGCGTGTTCACGTTTTTACCTTAGAAGTCAATGGAGAAGACAAATAAAAAAAACTAATATGTTGCACGAAGCGCATGACGTATTCTCCTTGAAAGTGTACATGAAAATGCAAATATTTCATATTGCGGAATATGTTCTATTTATTTCAAAATAAGTATTTCTGGGGCATGTCCAAGTAGCGGCTCTGAGCAGTCGCATGTTTCATGAGCTCCGGGTGAGATGACAATAATCCACCGATTATAGCTCAGAATATACAGCACTCACCTACAAAAAGAGTGAAATCGTAACCTATCTACTATAGCCTGCTGTGTTATGACCCCTGGGTTGAAACTGGACAAAAGAGGCCTGCAGTGGCGGCAAAACTCGCAGGCGGCGTTCCCCCCCGGACCCCCGGGGTGATTTACCGGAGCTGGTCACCTATTACAGATAAAGTATCACTTTAGACTCTTCACAGCCTTTTTCATTTCATAAGAGAAAACGCATATTATCACACGATATACTGGCATCAAAGAGAAATCAGTTACAAAAGGATACCACAATGGAGATCAGGGAGCTTTGCGATATGACGGATAATCGCTTTGCCAAGCTAGAAGCTATGCTACAGGGTTTGATTGATAAAGCACCCTCAGAGCGAGAATTGCAGCTCCTCATCAATAGAGTAAAAGGGACTGACCATGCAGCACTACCAGACCAACCAGCTATAGTACATGAGGCTAAAACGGCTTTGCAGCGTGGCGAGTCTGACCTAACCTATACACCTATGAAGGGAAAACCCACGCTACTATACAATAAGATTGCATCAATGCCTGTACAACAGAAAACTAACGACAGATATGTGGCACTTGCAATCAGGTTGGAGACTGGAGATAGAAGTAAACTCCGACAGTTGATACTAAAATCTCCAAGGCGGGAAAACTCTGCATATCAATCCAAAATGGAGTCTAATCCACGCTATTACCAGCAGACAATCTCTGATGCCGCTATGATGCAGGATCACAAGGATGAGTGGGGACCCAGCTATTTCAAGCAGCAGAAGCAAGGATGCACTGAATCTGTGGGCTTAAATATACCTGGTTACTTGCTTCAAACAAAAAATCCGGGTGGCGCCCCGGATCCCGCATTCTGTGAAGGAGCACTCGCTATGCAGCCTGGCATCACGCCCGACCTATACACAACAATGGTTCTGGGTGGCCACCCAGATATGAACCATACTAACCAGGTGAAAAGATGTGCTGGTGACCTATCGCTCACTAATCTGGTGGACACTAGAGTAGATTTATCCTTGCTGTCATATTTTGAAGGGGGTTAGATTGCCCATAAGCGATGGTTGGGTACGGACAAGCAACAATGGCAAAATAAGTATTATTCAAGTTGGTTTTCTATGTTTATGTGTCTCTTTTAAAATACCACTGTCACGAGTTGTTAAGCATGTATTTATTTGCACATTAGCTTTGAGGTTTATATTAAATGGCTTAATGCGCTAAAACTGATCAATATAGAAAATGGACCAAATATATTTTGACACAACCCTCCTATTATTGTCTTCTGGGAGGCACTGACATGCCAGTGATACCTTTATGTGTCCCTGATGGCTCTCTGTGGGGGTTAGAGGGGCTCCCATGGTGACTCTAATAATCAGAGAAGGATCACAAATACAAAATAAAGCCTTGGCTCCGCAATGAAAAGATAGGGCTTGGCTGGAATCCTTTTGCGGCCTGCGGCCGGGGTTGCACCTGGGTTCTCAGTAACAAATTATACACTTGCAAGGAAAGGAGCCATATATTGACAGTGCACTTTAGGAAGGACTTTGAATGGTTTTGGTCTATTAGGAAACATCGCCTGGACTCTTGTTCCAGAAACAGCGCACCACTCTCCTTATGGAAAGCATAAGTATAACTAATTTAAAACCAGTATGATAAGAGAGAATTAGGTACGGTTTTCTTATTGCTTATGTATCTATTTTAAGAGACTACAAATGCCATTTAACCCCTTAAAGACCGAGGACGTGCAGGGTACGTCCTCAAAAAAAAGGCAGTTAATGCCTGAGGACGTACCCTGCACGTCCTCGGTGTGGAAAGCAGCTGGAAGCGATACCGCTCGCTTCCAGCTGCTTTCCGGTTATTGCAGTGATGCCTCGATATGGAGGCATCATGCAATAACCTTTTTAAGCCATCCGGTGCAGAGAGAGCCACTCTGTGGCCCTCTCTGCACCGGAGATCGGTGGCTCACTGCGTTGGTGGGTGGGAGCCGGACCGGGAGGCGGGTGGCGGCCATCGATGTCCCTGCTGATGTGGAGGGGGGGCGGGATCGTGGGCGGGGATGGCCGGGGGCGCGCACGGACGCGCGCGTGCACGGGAGGGCGGGGGCGGGCGCGTGCACGGGGAGGGAGCGGGTGGGAACCGCTACGCTACAGAAAATCCAATAATAAAAAATGTTAACAAATGTTAAAAAATGGCTAAAAAGTTTTAAAAAAAAAAAGATCAGCAAGGTGGTGGGGGTTTGTCTGTGGGGGGGGGGGGGGAAGCTACACTACAGAAAAAAACCAAACAAACAAAAAAAAAGCACTTTTTTTTTGCAAACTTGGTACTGGCAGACAGCTGCCAGTACCCAAGATGGCCCCCAATGAGGCAGAGGGGAGGGTTAGAGAGCGGTTTTGGGGGAATCAGGGAGGTTGGGGGCTAAGGGGGGATCCTACACAGTAGCATATGTAAATATGCTAAAAAAAATATTTTTTTTTAAAAAAAAAAACCCTTTTATTTTAGTACTGGCAGACTTTCTGCCAGTACTTAAGATCGCGGGGACAATTGTGGGGTGGGGGAGGGAAGGGAGCTGTTTGGGAGGGATCAGGGGGTGGGATGTGTCAGGTGGGAGACTGATCTCTACACTAAAGCTAAAATTAACCCTGCAAGCTCCCTACAAACTCCCTAATTAACTCCTTCACTGCTAACCATAATACACGTGTGAGGCGCAGCAGGATTTAGCGGTCTTCTAAATACCAGAAAGCAACGCCAAAGTCATATATGTCTGCTATTTCTGAACAAAGGGGATCCCAGACAAGTATTTACAACCATTTGTGCCATAATTGCACAAGCTGTTTGTAAATTATTTCAGTGAGAAACCTAAAATTGTGAAAAATTTAACTTTTTTTTTCAATTTGATCGCATTTGGTGGTGAAATGGTGGCATGAAATATACCAAAATGTAGATCAATACTTGGGGTTGTCTACTACACTACACTAAAGCTAAAATTAACCCTACAAGCTCCCTAAAAGCTCCCTAATTAACCCCTTAACTGCTGGGCATAATACACTTGTGGTGCGCAGTGGCATTTAGCGGCCTTCTAATTACCACAAAGCAACGCCAAAGCCATATATGTCTGCTATTTCTGAACAAAGGGGATCCCAGAGAAGAATTTACAACCATTTATGCCATAATTGCACAAGTTGTTCAGTGAGAAACCGAAAGTTTGTGAAAAAATTTGTGAAAAAGTGAACGATTTTTTGTATTTGATCGCATTTGGCGGTGAAATTGTGGTATGAAATATACCAAAATTGGCCTAGATCAATACTTTGGGATGTCTACTAAAAAATATATATATACATGTCAAGGGATATTCAGGGATTCCTGAAAGATATTAGTGTTCTAATGTAACTAGCGCTAATTTTGGAAAAAAGTGGTTTGGAAATAGCAAAGTGCTACTTGTATTTATGGCCCTATAACTTGCAAAAAAAGCAAAGAACATGTAAACATTGGGTATTTCTAAACTCAGGACAAAATTTAGAAACTATTTAGCATGGGTGTTTTTTGGTGGTTGTAGATATTTAACAGATATTTAACAGATTTTGGGGGTCAAAGTTAGAAAAAGTGTGTTTTTTTTCCATTTTTCCTCATATTTTATAAAAATTTTTATAGTAAATCATAAGATATGATGAAAATAATGGTATCTTTAGAAAGTCAATTTAATGGCGAGAAAAACAGTATATAATATGTGTGGGTACAGTAAATGAGTAAGAAGAAAATTACAGCTAAACACAAACACCGCAAAAATGTAAAAATAGCCTTGGTCCCAAACGGACAGAAAATGGAAAAGTGCTGTGGTCATTAAGGGGTTAAATGTTAATGTGAGAGTTTTGTTGAGGAGACCAGCTTTGGTTTATGCATCTATAATGTCAAAATATGTTATGCTTTATATCTCACTATTTTACCTCAGATGCATATTGTTTCTTGTTTGTTTTTGTTTTTTCAGTTTTATTTAGGCTCAATATAAGCCCCTGGACATTCACAAAGATAACAGATAAGGTCCAAAAGTGGCCTGTAATAGCGTTTTTAGGGGTTGAAAAATGAGGATTAGCATTATTCTTATACATCAAATGATTGCTATATTGTTATCTTTATATGTCCTGTACACATTTACTTTTATTTTTTTCCTCAATAAAAAATTAAAAAAATTAAAATAAGTATTTCTCCATATATTTGATGATATTTGGACTGATCTATTTTTTGCGAGAAATCTAAATGAATATATATATGTGAATATCACATTGAAAATACATACAAAAGGATTCCAGCCAAGCCCTATCTTTTCATTGCGGAGCCAAGGCTTTATTTTGTATTTGTTATCCTTCTCTGACTATTAGAGTACATCTGAGATATTGTTTAATGTGCATAAGATTGTAATGGTTTACATTATCTCCCTAGTTAAACATATCTCTATACATATAAATCCACGTTTCTCTATGCATGTGTTTGTATGTCAATGTAAAATCCCTGTGTCAGCTTTTTTATTTCTAATACCCAAGATCTCCTATCTTTGAGCCCTTATAACTTTTGTGTACAATTTTTTTTTTTTTTTACTAGACCATGTTAATATGAGTGTAACTGTTTTGTGAAACTTTTTTGTTGCGGAAAACCATTAAAGGGACAGTAAACACCAGATTTTTTGTTGTTTAAAAGGGTAGATAATCCCTTTATTACCCATTCCCCAATTTTGCATAACCAACACAGTTATAATAATATACTTTTTACTTCTGTGATTACCTTGTATCTATGGCTCTGCAATCTGCCCCCATATTTCAGTTATTTTGACAGACTTGCACTTTTAGCCAATCAGTGTTTGCTCTTAGGAGCTTCACGTGCCTGAGCTCAATGTTATCTATATGAAACACATGAACTAACGCCCTCTAGTGGTGAAAAACTGTCAAAATGCTTTCAGATTAGAGGTGGCCTTCAAAGTCTAAGAAATTAGCATATATAACTCCTAGATTTAGCTTTCAACTAAGAATACCAAGAGAACAAAGCAAAATTGGTAATAAAAGTAAATTGGAAAGTTGTTTAAAATTACATGCCCTATTTAAATCATGATAGTTTTTTTTTTTACTTTACAGTCCCTTTAACTACAGCTCTTCGAGTGCAGAAAGGATCGTTGCTTAAAATGCGAATGCGCATGCGCAATCTCGATTTTTCAAGACTTGTAATACCTGAGCAATGGAAATTGAATGCGAAGAGACCACATCGCGGAAAACCCATTAAAGTCATACTTGTAATATTGCTCATGATAAGCTTTATGTAGAAAGAACCAGAAAAAAAGTTCAAGAGGTTGTTCTATGAACACCTAGAGAATATAAAAGATGGGTTTCAAAATCACAGTGTCTCCGATCATTTCAAATATTTAGGATTTGCATTTTAGGCTGGGTACCCCATGGTAATAATCCACATTAAAGTGAGGCGCAAACGTTTTTGCGCAAGCTATATCGTGTTTTCGACAGCAGTTTTAATTGCTTTAATAGTACAAGTTGAGCAAAATCGTAATTGCACTTGCGTAATCATGATTTACGCCTAAAATACTTACCGTGATCTCAGAGCTGTGGTTAACTCTTTTCCGAAACTGAAGTGTCACAATATACATCAAAAATACATTACAAAGCACAGTTACACTCATAATTATCAATAAAGCAGAGCTGCATGAACTCTCCCTACTCCCCAGGGGAGATGTCCTCACTGGACGAAGTCGGGCATGGAAGATAGGATATGACCCACTGGTATTTTAACCAGCAGGAAATGAGGGGGAGAGAGAGCAGTTCAGCAGCAGTGAAATGTCTCAAACAATAAAAGCACCTCTTATCTAGGTATCGCCCCTGTAATGTGTCCTGTGAATTTGCCTTCAGATGTCCCAATAAATTTGGATTAAATCACTGCCCCACTAAGACCTCACTTTGCTTCAGGGATCTGTGTGTTAAAAGTGCTATGGCGCTTGTTGCGCACTTACGTGAGCCACTTGGAGTATCGGCAAGGGGATCTCCTGGAGTATCTGTGTGTTATATCTCCTCTGCCGCCTTGGCGCTTCTCAGTTGTTCCCCTTTAAGCATCCAACCACCTGCAACACCGGCTCTCCGGTTCACACTCAGAGCTCTGTGATCCCAGGACTCTCCTCAAATGCTAGGCCTCCGTCGCCATTTCAGGTAAGGCGCGGGTGTGACTGTAGGTTTTTGCGGCGTCTCCTTCCCTCCGTTACCCACACAGATATCCAGCTGTATGCAGTTTCCCACTCCGGAGTGGAGCCCCGACCCTCCGGAGTGTGCCTCTGAGGTGTTTGCTTGATTAGTGCTGCGGCTTAACTCACACACCTATTCAGGCTTACCGCCATTGATATGTACGTCCTAGTCACTCTTTAGGTGTATTAAATAACAGTTCAGGTGACACTACTAAATATGTTGTCTTTTCTGCCAATAGTCAAATCAATTTAGGGATTAAATTCAATAATGCTGATATTGGGCCCAGGAGCTAAGCATAAACACGCCTGCTCCCTATGACTGCTGGCTCCGCCCCCCATCACTTATTATTTAAAGGGCCTCTGTTCAGTATGCTTTGCCTTTGCGTTGTCTAAGACTTGTTTGTGAGAGTTCCTGTGTATTACCTGGCTGCCTGACGTCCTTCCTGGTTCCTGATCCCTGGCTTGTTCCTGACTCTGCTGTTTTCCTTGTTCCTGATTCCGGCTCATCTGACAATTCGCTTTGGCTCCTGACTCGGCTCGTCTGACTACCAGCTCTGGTTTTGATTCCTGGCTTGTTATTTGACTTGTGGACTTTTTATTATTTTTTGCTATTAATAAAGGTGTGATTATTTTTGCACTTCTCGTCTCAGTCTGATTCCTGGCACCCTGACACACACCTACACATATATGGTGGTCTTGTCCAATTGCCCAAATATATTGGCAATCAATTAAAAAAGAAATAGAAACAGTACTCTCCTTGCCTATACCATTTGATATCTGGACATTTCTATTTAACAAATTCCCTAACATAAAATGTAAGTTGAGATACACCTTTCTGTTAACTCTGCAAAAAACCTAATACCTAGAAACTGGAAAAAAAAATCTGACCTCTACTCAACAATAGAAAGATATTGTGATATATTCACTCCAAATGGAACAATATCACTTTGCACATCACAAAAACATTGATGACTACAACTCCATATGCTTTCTTTGGGAAGAATACATAAATACACAAAGTAATAACACTTTCCCAGGGATCCACCCAACACTCCCTCACCTATAATTTTGATCCAGGGTCTCTATTCTCTCAACACAATTTAAATATTCTATCTAAATATGCTTATTAATATACATTGCAACAATACACTTTGAAATGTCAGAGAATTATTACTGTTGTTTATCTCCATTCCTTATATCTTGAAATGTCTACACTTAATCTTATTTTGTAAACAAATCTCTGTTACACCTGACATTTCCTTGTATATGAACAAAGTTAATTATTTCATCCCATGATGTATTTCATTTTGAAACCTAAAAAATTAGTTTAAAATAAAAAAAAGGGCAACAGAATTTTTTTATGATTGTCTTGTGACGTTGAAGCACTCTATTTCAATACTGAACACTCATTAGGATTAGAGGCTGTACAGTATTATCTAGAAATAGACATATACCTACCAGAAGTATAAATGATTTCTATTGGAAGCAATTTCCTTTGTTCTAAAATGCAAATTACTTCATATATCAAGAACAGTTATTTTAGCAGACCAAGGGAATGGCCATGGGCACTAGATTTGCCCTTTGCTTTGCTAACCTTTTTATGGGAGTGTTTAAGGACAAATATAACTATTCCTCTAGCTGTGGGGTGAATCTGGTATTCTATTGCTGTTTCATTAATGATCTAATCTTCATCTGGTAAGGTAGATAACAGGAGGCCAATTTATTTGTAGAACATTTAAATAAGAACAATATGGGTGTTTCCATGACTTCAAAGATAGATAGTCATACTATTGACTTTTTAGATTTAGAATTGTATTGGGATGTAGAGGGTAATATATCTACAAATACGTTTTTTTAAAACAGTAGATACTAATAGTTATCAAAACTACACCAGTTTTCATTATTTGCCATGGAAAATGGACATTCCTTACGATCAGTCCTGCAGGATAAGAAGAAACTGTTCAGACCTGATGGTTTTTGAGGAACAGTCTATGATCCTGAAGGATTGTTTTTTAGAAAAGGGCTATCCAGAAGAATCAATTGACAAGGGATACTCTAAAGCCAAATTAAAGGGGAATAATGATTTACTTTTACCAGAACAAAAGAATGTTTGTGAACAGGGATATAGGTTACGTTTTATCACTCAGTTCAAT